>NC_079498.1:37144650-37256549 GCF_030052815.1 Hevea brasiliensis | reverse complement strand
CTATGGGTTCTTCTTCATATGTGAGGTTTGGATTCACTTCAATTTCCTCTGGTAGTACATGAGATGGGTCCGATAGATACCTCCTCAACATAGACACATGGAAGACATTATGTATCTTCTCCAACTCGAGGTAGTGCCAACCGATATGCCAAAGGACCCACTCTCCGTAACCTCATATGGCCCAATGAAACGAGGACTCGCTTCCCTTTCTGCCGAATCTCATAATTCTCTTCCAAGGAGAAACTTTGAGGAAAACTTTCTCACCCACCGCATACTCAATATCCCTTCTCTTCGTATCAATGTAGGACTTCGACGGTCGATGCGACTTTAAGTCGATCATCGAGTCCTAGTACTCGTGATAGCTTCTATTCTTTGCCGCAGATACTGAGACTATCCGAGGATTGAGGATCGTTTCGCTTTGAAGCTATCGGGTATAATTTATACCCTGATCGTAAATATTTATTTTGATGTATGTAATGCACAGAAATGTATGGACATGTGAAGATGGGTTTTGAGCAGCTTGTACAAAATCTGTATAAAATTTATAATAAACTTTAGTTTGGATTTTCTTAATGTAAATTTTTGTATGATGTATACATAAATTGTTTATCTTTAAAGAAATATGAATGTATGAAATTGATTGACTGTACCTTGAGGACTATTGAATTTTGAACTTGAGAAATTTATTGAAATGATTGTGAAATTGATTGAGTTTGATTGTGAAACCGAAGTAGTGGTTGAGAAAAACTTTTAGAAGTGCTTTTTTACAGGTATTTGAAGAACTGTTTTCTCAAAATATAGATGAAACTCTGTCAAAATTTTTATAAAATTTGCGGAAAAATAAAATGAGCCAAAATTTCCAACTAGCTTTCAACTTAATTACATGTTTTAAATATTTATTAGAAGTGCTCACCACTTATCAAAAAGAAGAAAATTGTTTTAAAATCTCTTGTAGGGTACTTAATGAGTTATCGGTAGGTGAAGTTCGGTAGTTCATTAGGTATTCTACGGGATCATGTTATGCCTTACAGAGGGGTAAGGTGTGACATGTTTTAGTGGTATCAGAGCAAATTTTTGAAGTATATTTTAACTTGTGAATTTGTGTTTTTCTTTGTTAAGTACAACTGCTCAATGTCCATAATTGTTACATACAGTGCATTACATCATGAATATGAACTAACGGGGGAAAATCTCCATCTGTTATTTGTTCAGGAGATACCTTAACTTCAGATTGAAATGGAAAAAGGGGATTGCTCAGTTGAGCAGTCTGTTGAAGCTGAGGCCCAAGGGGAAGCCTCAGCTTTACCGAATGTTAGTGGGTCGTGACATCGCCCACAAATGCCGCAATTCCTGCACAATTCGCACAAAGAATGGTCGCGATGTTTCGAGAAATGGTCAGTATGTAACACCCCTAAGTTCGGTAGTGCGTTCTACTACTCCGGTGACCAGTGCTGTCCGGACGGTTAGGAAGCCTAGAACTACACTTCAATATGAATGAGGAGACATAAATAATGAAATACAAGAAAAGAAAATACAAGAAAAACAAAGGAAAAATCATAGCAAAGAAATGTAACCAAGTTAAGCGAGCCGAAAAACCTAGCGATGGGTGATCAGACCTGAAGTCACCGTGGACCGTTGGATCGCCCCTGATCATGGAACCCCGAAAACATTTTTAGGACTTAAATAGAACCTTATTGAAGAATAAATATCATTAGAAAGATCAAAGAAAAATTAAATAATTAGTACAAAGAAAAGTGAGAAATCGAAAAACAGACAAAACCCAGAATACTAAAAATCTGAATGCCACTGAACAGGGCATTTTGGTCATTTGACATCCCGAAGTGTCTTTTGACCTAAATGTACATTAAATATATATGATTTTACACTTAGTAATTGAATTGAAATTTTAATTTTGTGGTACATAAAGTTAATAGCCAATAATGGAGTGAAAAATGTGTAAATAACACATTTAAGCATTATTATATAATTAAATGAGTAAGTGGACCACTAAAGGATTAAATTAAACATAAAATGTGGCTGATGTAAGTCCACTATACCCATCAGAATGTTCATCTTCCTCATTTCATAAACATTGCCGAATTGAAGAAAATGGGAACCACCATGGCCATTTTTCATGCAAGCTCATCTAACCACTCATTTCACTTCTAATCACTTGAGTTCCTTCATCAAAAATGGTCTACACATCACAAGGAAGATATTGATACCAAATTTGAGAAGTTTGGTGAAGGTTTAGCAAGTTACAATCAAAGGTAAGTTTACATTTTTGAGAATTCCTTTGTTAAACTTTATGTTCATGTAATGGGTGTTAGTTTGGTGAAGGAAATTTTAAAGTTTAAATAGTTATTGAGATAGCCATTTTTGGACAGCCATGGGGTCACGCATTTAATGATTTATTATGCATATAATTGATGAGAAATAATGTTGATCATGGTGATTTAATATCCTAGTGAATTATTTCACATATATATGGTGATTTATGCACTTGGATGGGAATTGGTAAATTGTAGGGCACTTTGATGTTGAAGGACAATTTTCTGCAGCTTGGGAACACTTGAGTAAATGTATGTATTCATGGAAGTGTAGGCAGAATATTGACCTAGAAGGATTGATGGATATGTATGTAGATTGATATTGTAAAGTGTATGTAAGATTTGTAATGGTTAGGTGTGTATGTAATGGTACTTAGAACTTGTAAATGTGAATTATATTTGGTGTGTTGAGGGTAATTGTAATCTGCCCAAAGTAATGTTAATGTAAAGTAGAATATGCTTTTGGTAATGTACCAAAACAGATTGGTAGGGAAGTGAACAAATTGCAAGGTAAATGTGTGTGATTGATGTGTGTTAAGCAAAGTAACCAAGGGCAGTGTACATTTTAGCCAATAAGTTTAAATGTGTAACCTCAATTGGTATGAGACCAATTGGAGGTGGAACTAGGCACAAAATGTGCCAACTTTCATTGAGAAAACATACCAAAATTCTGCTTGCAAGGTGACCTAAGAAAATGACCAATTCGGATTAGGTGCAATTAGGACCTGAAAAATGACCAATTGGGCAGCAGTGAGTGTTTAGGCCATAACTCACTCAAACCAGGTCCAATTGACTTGAAATTTTGACCAAGAATAGTTAAGACCCATACCTACAAGTCTTATGAAGATACCAAAGCCCAGAAATGACCATAAGCAAGTCAAACAACTTGCATAAGTTCGGGTCCAAAAACTGGCCGAACCAGAGTTGACCAAATTGACCTAAAATTGACCTAAATTGGTGCCATTTGACCAGCAGTAGTATAATGACCATAACTTGGTCTACTTAACTCGGATTGACCTAAAATTTTGCACTGCGGTCCATAAGACCTAGATCTACAAGTTTGTAGTTTCGACTGAGACCCGAAAACCGAGGGAACTAGATCGTCCGGCTAGGTCAAACCAGTGTCCCAGAATCCAGCAATTTGCATTAAAATGCACTAAACAAGGAAATGACTTTGGTAAAACGTACCAAACCTAAAACCCTATCGAATATGACATATTAACGACACTAAAACCTAATTTACCTAAAACGCAACGAGGGTCGGTATATTAGGTGATTAAGTGAATAATTGAGTTCAGTGCATTATTTACCAAACACCATCGATAGAGACAATTTAATTTGGTACTGAAACACTTCGAATTGTGTTTCTCAGTTAACAAGGACTCAGCAAAAAGGAAAGAAATACTGAGTCAAGACCAGGAGATAGTCATAAGAGGTTTGTGCACAACGGCTATTTCTTTTGAATTTTTCAATTGAAATGAATTATGACTATTGTACATTATTGTTTTAAATTGTGTTTGTGCACAACTAGTTTTCAACTGATTTTGTTCTGAATAATATTTCATATGATTAATTGTATGTTATTGTTTTAAATTGTGTTTGTGCACAACAACTATTTCTTTTGAATTATTTTCAATTGAAATAAATTATGACTACTTGTATATTATTGTTTTAAATTGTGGAAATGTACTTGAATGGATATTTATTGCTTGAAAAGCATTGTAAATGATTTGAAACTGTGAGAAACTGTTTGAATGGTATTTGATGGATACTTATTGATTGAAAAGCACTGTAAATGGTTTTTGTGGAAATTGAAGTGAATTACGAATTGTGTTGCCATTTTGTGAATGAGATTATAACTTTGGAAATTTATTGGATTCTTACGGATCATTTGAATAAAATGTTTGGAATTGTTTTGACTCACAATTGGCATGACACGGATACTATGTTCCTCCTCCATTAATGGGGTGAGTGTGATTATTCCTCCCTCTTTGACTTATCAGTCTGGGGTGAGTATGATTATGTTCCTCCCTCTTTGACTTCCCAGTCTGAGGTGAGTATAGATGAGTACTCATTAGATAGCTAGCTTCCTCCCTCATTGATTTCGATTATTGGGGTGAGTATGTCTTGTCGTGGTGTACAACACGGCATATATGGAAAAATTTGTGTCATGACCTAAATTGTGTTATTGATTGGCAACATTATATTATTCAGTTATTTGATCGAATTGTGTGATTGATTTGCAAAACGATATTATTCAGTTATTTGAGCGAATGGTGTTATTGATTTGCAAAAAGGTATTATTCAGTTATTTGATCAAATTGTGTATGAATTGGCAATACGGTATTCTTAAACTATTTGACTAAATTGTGTTATTAAGAATTTTGATAATTTGTGAATTGGAGTTTAAATTCCTTATGACATTCATTGTCTTGAATTTAACTATGGTTTTAAGTATCAACTATTGATATGATTTATGAATTGTGATTTAAAATTGTATTTGGTTAATGTTGTGCACCACTGAGACATTGTCTCAGCGATAGCTTTATTGTCGCCGCAGTAGAGAGAGAGGCAGCAGACTAGGCTGCTAGTACATCCAGCGAGGAATTACCTGGTATAATGAGTATACCAATATTTTGCATTTTGTATCAGAATGTATGACATCAGTATGTACATTTTGTTTTTGGTTTTGAGCGATTGTAAATTCAAATTGTACCTTGAAGTTGTAAATTAATTATGAGTTATTTGACTTGTAAAAATTGTATTATATTTCCTTATCTCAGACTTTGAAAAATTTCTATGAAATTGAGTTGAGAAATGTGTTGTATTGAGAAAAATGTTGGAGTTGAGATTTGGAAAATAATTGAAGTGCTTTTTACAGGTTTTCTGAAGAACTGTTTTATCCAAAATACAGATGGCACTTTGCCAAAATTTTTACAGAAATTCCAAATAAATCAAATGAGTTAGTTGTTTCACCTCAGTTCACCAAAGTTTTTAACACCTGTAAATAGTGCTCACCACTGTAAAAGAAGTAAGAAAAGTTTTTAAAATCCCTTGTAGTGTATTTAATGGGTTACTAGTAGACGGAGTTGGTAATTCATTAGGTATACTACGGGATCATGTCATGCCTTACAGAGGGGTAGGGTGTGACAGGGTATGCCTGCTCAAGCTCCACCCCAGACACCTGTGACACAACCACTGTTTCCAGCCAGACAGTATGATAAATTACTGAAGTATGGGGCTGCAGAATTTAAGGGGACAGTGGACCCTTTAGAGGCAGAACAATGGCTTGAAAGAATGGGCAGAGTGTTTAAGAAACTGCACTGCCCAGATGAGTTGAAGTTTGAATATTCTGTGTCACTACTGCAAGGGGATGCATATGATTGGTGGAAGACCATCCCCACCATTTGAACCACTAGTCTCGACACAGGATGACTTCATCAGAGAGTTCAGACAAAAATACATCCCAGATGCATATGTTGATTAGAAACTGCAAGAATTTTTGAGTTTGAAACAAGGAAATCGATCAGTGGCAGAGTATGAAAGGGAGTTCTCCCGCCTGAGTCATTATGCTGGGAGTCTCCTTACTACCAGCAAGGCAAGGTGCAAGAGATTTGAAACGGGTTTGAAGCCCAGCATAAGGATGCAAGTTGTGGGATTCAGACACAGCAACTTCTCAGAGCTTATGTCTCAAGCACTTGAACTGGAGAGAATTGAATCAGAAGCAACCCCAGTGAAAGAAAAATCAGAAAAAGCTGAGAAATCAGAAAAAGAAAAGGGGGAAAAATCAGTTGAACAGAGTTCTGGTGCTACCTCTGGAAAGAAAAAGAAGTTTAGTGGACCCAGCAGGGGTCGAGGTGGAAGATTTGGTAGAGGCAGATTTTCTGGACAGAGACCCCCTAGGTCCGGGACGGCCGAGCAGGGGTTCACATTCTGCCCGCCCCTGTGAGACTTGTGGCAAGATTCATGGGGGGGAATGCTATTGGGCCACTGGAGCCTATTTTAACTGCGGAGGCAAGGGCCATATAGCTAAAGACTGTACTAGTGCTCCGAGATATGGTCCAGCCTCCTACTCGCCGAGGATCTATTCGCAGTCCCGCTCCCAGAGGTTCACAGCCATTTGGCGAGGAAGAGGCAGAGGTAGAGGCACCGCTTCAGCAATGTGGCACGATTGGTCAATCAGCACAAGGAAGTGCTTCAGCCAGAGTCTACACAATGAGACAGCGAGAAGAGGCTGAGACTTCCGATGTGGTAGCTGGTACATTCTCTATCTCTGATCACTCTGATTTTCTCTTCAGTCTGTTGAACAATTTCGGGTCCGATCATATTTCTTTCACCCACGTCATCCCAACACAACGGGGTTTTATATTTCCTGCCATACAAAGCTTCATATGGAGGCATCCCAATGCTTGATTGGTAGCTGTTGTTGTAAGCAAACTCAATCAAAGGCAAGTGTGTATCCCAACCGCCTCAAACTCAATCACACAAGCCCGTAGCATGTCCTCCAAGATCTGAATTACCCTCTCGGTGGCCATCATCCGTGGGTGGAATGCAAGATCGAAATTCAATCTAGTTCCTAGGGCTCTCAAGACTACCCGAATCTAGAAGTGAACCTAGGATCTGTCGACACGATGGATACCGCACTCCATGCGCCTCACAATCTCATCGATATATAACTTGGCCAATCTTTCTAAATCAGTAGTCCATCCGAATCGCGAGAAAATGAGCAGATTTAGTCGACCACAATAATGACCCAAATCGCATCATGACTCTTCTCTGTCCTCGAAAGTCCCATCACAAAATCCATCATTATTCTCTCCCATTTCCACTCTGCATCGTAGTGGATGTAACAACCAGTGGTACTTGATGCTCGCCTTTACTTGGCGACAAGTTAGGCATTTGGATACAAACTCTGCCACATTCCTTTTCATACCCATCCACCAGTAATGCTCCTTTAGCCCTCTATACATTTTTGTGCCACCAGGGTGCATGGCAAAAGGAGACTCATGTGCTTTCTTCAAAATGATCTTCCTCAATTCAACATCATTAGGAACACATATTCTGCCTTGGTGTAGCAATAGACCATCATCTCTGATTGAGAATTCTGATTTCTTGCCTGCGGACTTCTTCCAATGACTCGATACTCGATCATTCGAGCGACCATTCTGATCGATCAATCAACGATGGTCAGACATGCCATGCAACTGCTGTCTGCCCATCATCATTAATCTCTAAGCTGGCATGCAATGATCTCAACTCATGTACCAAAGACAAAGGAGTAACCCGTAGACTTGCCATAGTCTTGCGACTTAAGGCATCAGCCACAATATTAGCTTTCCCTGGCTGATAGTCCATCAGATAATCATAGTCTTTTATCAACTCTAACCATCTCCTCTGTCTCAAATTCAGCTCTTTCTGGGTGCCCAAATACTTCAAACTCTTATGATCTGTATAGATGTAACACTTTTCCCCATACAAATAGTGTCTCCAGATCTTAAGAGCAAACACAATAGCTGCAAGCTCCAAATCATGTGTTGGATATTCCTCTCATGCGGTTTTAGCTGGCGTGATGCATAGGCAATGACATTTCGATCTTGCATCAATACACAGCCTAACCCATTATGAGAAGCATCACTATAAACTGTATATTCTTTACCCGGTGTAGGTAAAGTCAGATCGAGCTTCACCAAACATCTCTTCAATTCATCAAAGCTTTGCTGGCATTTATCCATCCACTGAAATTTTACATCTTTTCTAAGTAGCTTGGTCAATGGAGATGCCAACATGGAGAATCCCTTCACAAATCTACGGTAGTATCCAGCTAAACCCAGAAAACTACGAATTTCTGTGACATTTCTAGGTGGCCTCCAATTAAGGACAGCTTCAATCTTACTTGGATCTACCTTAATGCCCTCTTCTGATACTACATGCCCCAAAAAGGATATCTCCCTCAGCCAAAATTCACACTTTGACAATTTGACATATAGCTGTTTCTCTCTCAAAGTCTGCAGTAAAATCCGCAGATGCCTATCATGCTCTTCTGCATTCCTCGAATAGACCAATATATCATCTATAAATACCACAACAAACTGGTCAAGGTATGGTCTGAAGATAGTGTTCATCAGATCCATAAAAGCAGCCGGAGCATTAGTTAACCCGAATGGCATAAACCAAAAACTCATAATGGCCATAGCGGGTTCTAAAGGCAGTTTTAGGAATACTCTGCTCTTGTACTTTCAGCTGATAATAACCTGATCTCAGGTCAATTTTGGAGAACACAGCTGCACCCCTTAACTAATCAAACAAGTCATCAATGCGGGGCAATGGATATCTATTCTTTATTGTCACCTTATTCAACTGCCGATAATCAATACACAAGCGGAGAGTGCCATCTTTCTTCTTTACAAACAACACTGGCGCTCCCCAAGGTGACACACTAGGGCGGATAAAGCCCTTGTCAAGCAATTCTTGCAACTGCACTTTCAACTCTTTCAATTCTGCAGGTGCCATTCTATATGGCGTTATGGAGATTGGATCCACACCAGGCATAACATCAATTTCAAACTGCACCTCTCTTTCTGAAGGTAATCCTGGCAATTCATCAGGAAATACATCGGAAAAATCACATACAGTAGGGATGTCTTTTAGTGCTGGACTCCCCACTTGGGTGTCTATTACATGTGCCAAGTATGCTTCACACCCTTTTCTAATCATTCTTCTGGCTAATGCAGCCGAAATGATGTTTGATGGCAATAAATGCCTCTCCCCATGTATTACCACATCACCGCATGCAGGGAGACCAAAAGTGATGCCTTCGCCCATACCAATCATGGCGTGATGCCCAGCTAACTAATCCATGTCCAAGATGATATCATACTCTCAAGGGCATTTCAATCAAGTTCGACAGAAAACATGTCCTTGGATCACCAAAGGACGCTCTCTATAAATTGTTGACAGAACCTCTTGTCCTAACGGACTAGTTACTAGCACTTCAAAACCCATTTGCACACATGGAACAGCAAGTGAACTGACTATGCTAGCACTAACATATGAATTGGTTGAACCCGGATCAAACAACACAAATACATCTTGACCAGAGATAGAGAATGTACCAGCTACCACATCGGAAGTCTCAGCCTCTTCTCGCTGTCTCATTGTGTAGACTCTGGCTGAAGCACTTCCTTGTGCTGATTGAACAATCGTGCCTCGATCGCTGAAGCGCACCTCTACCGCCTCTTCCTTCGCCAAATGATCGTGAACCTCGGGAGCAGGACTGAATAGATCCCTCGGCAGTAGTAGGAGCTGGACTATATCTCGGAGCACTAGTACAGTCTTTAGCTATATGGCCCTTGCCTCCGCAGTTAAAGCAGGCTCCAGTGGCCCAATAGCATTCCCCCCCATGAATCTTGCCACAAGTCTCACAGGGGCGGGCATAATGTGAACCCCTGCTCGACTGCTGACCAGACCTAGGGGGTCTCTGTCCAGAAAATCTGCCTCTACCAAATCTTCCACCTCGACCCCTGCTGGGTCCACTAAACTTCTTTTTCTTTCCAGAGGTAGCACGTAACTCGCTCAACCGATTTTTCCCCCTTTTCTTTTTCGATTTCTCGGCTTTTTCGATTTTTCTTTCACCGGGTTGCTTCGATTCAATTCTCTCGGTTCAAGTGCTTGAGACATAAGCTCGAGAAGTTGCCGTGGTTCAATCCCACAACTTGCATCCTTATGCCGGGCTTCAAACCCGTTTCAAATCTCTTGCACCTTGCCTTGCCGGTAGTAAGGAGACTCCCAAAGATAATGACTCAAAGTGAGAACTCCTTTCATACTCGCCACCGATCGATTTCCTTGTTTCAAACTCAAAAATTCTTGCGCTTCGATCAACATATGCATCCGATGTATTTTTGTCCGAACTCTCGATGAAGTCATCCTGTGTCAAGATCGTGGTTCAAATGGCCGTGGGGATGGTCTTCTACCAATCATATGCATCCCCTTGCAGTAGTGACACAGAATATTCAAACTTCAACTCATCTGGGCAGTGCAGTTTCTTAAACACTCTACCCATTCTTTCAAGGCATTGTTCTGCCTCTAAAGGGTCCACTGTCCCCTTAAATTCTGCAGCCCCATACTTCAGTAATTTATCATACTGTCTGGCTGGAGGCAGTGGTTGTGTCACAGGTGTCTGGGGTGGAGCTTGAGCAGGCATACCCCCAGCCATTTGCTGAAACATCGCAGCCATCTGCTGTGCGAATTGTGCAGGGAATTGCGGCATTTGTGGGGCTGATGCTGCTGACCCACTAACATTCGGTAAAGCTGGGGCTTCCCCTTGGGCCTCAGCTTCAACAGACTGCTCAACTGAGCGATCCCCTTTTTCCATTTCAATCTGAAGTTAAGGTATCTCCTGAACAAATAACAGATGGAGATTTTCCCCTGTTAGTTCATATTCATGATGTAATGCACTGTATGTAACAATTATGGACATTGAGCAGTTGTACTTAACAAAGAAAAACACAAATTCACAAGTTAAAATATACTTCAAAAATTTGCTCTGATACCACTAAAACATGTCACACCTTACCTCTCTGTAAGGCATAACATGATCCCGTAGAATACCTAATGAACTATCGCACTTCACCTACCGATAACTCATTAAGTACCCTACAAGGGATTTTAAAACAATTTTCTTATTTTTGATAAGTGGTGAGCATTTTCTAATAAGTATTTAAAACATTTAGTTAAAATTAAAACTAGTTAATATTTTTGGTCTATTTTAGTTTTTCGCAAATTTTATAAAAATTTTGACAGAGTTTCCTCTGTTTTTTGAGAAAACCGTTCTTTGAATACCTGTAAAAAGCACTTCTAAAAATTTTTCTCAACAACTGCTTCAATTTCATACTCAATCTCTTTTTCAAGTGACTAAAACAAGTTTTTATGGGTGAATTTGGGGTAAGGTAAGATCAAATGGGTGTTTAAAAGCTTGAAGCAAGCTTTAATGGGGTTTCACTAATGGTGAGATGAGGGAGAGGGTTTCGGCTAGCTTGAGGAAGATGAGGGAAATGATTTTTTTCTTTTCTTTATTTTGGATATTTAACCTTTAATTGACTTAGTCAAAATATTAAGTAAATGAAAATTATTTATGACCTCATAGGTGATGTCACCTTGATGATGTCACTACCCTTTTTACTTTTTCATTTTTCTCTCTTTTTTTTTCATATTTTTCTATTAGTTCTTTAATTTAATTATCGATTTCGAAATTTTCTTTTCTCCGATTTTATTTGACAGTTAGGTTAGGAGTCAGCTCTCGGGGTCAATTGACCAAATTGCCCCTCGCCGGTTCATCCCAGTTTGCAAATAATCCAATATTTCTTCCGGCTCCCTGACCTAATTATTTGACTGGCTTAACAGTTCTTTTTCGTGATTTTCTCTTTTTCACTGTGTTCATAAGGGTCCTAAGGACCGCGGCGTCACATTTTACGGTTCGAAATTTGAGTTTAAAATGACTTCGCAGTCATTTTCGAGAAGGTCACCCATCATTGTGACTCTCTGCTCGTTTAACCTCTTATGTTCTGTTTTTCTTATTTATACTTAACTAATTGAACATTGCTAATTATTTGTGTTTATGGCTTCTCCAATTGACTTAAGTGTGGTTCTAATCCCCTTAATTGTCCGGACCGACACCGGTCACCGGAACAATGAAATATACCAGGCTATACAAATGGGGTGTTACAACTTCATATCCCATACAAGATTATGTTTCTTACAACAAATTATATCTAGGGGTGGCAATATGTAGGGTACTCCCAAAAATCATACTACCCAAACCCGAACCTAATTAATATTTTCAAAATTCGAATCCGTCCCAAATCCGATTAAAATTTATTCTCAATTACCCGAACCTAAACCAAACCCGATTATTATTACTTAAAAAATATAGGAACCCATTTAATTTTATTTATTTTAATTAACAATCTATATAAAAAATTATTTTTTTATTAATAATTTATATTTTAAAATTTAATAATTCTATAAAATATATTAAATTCTATTTTATTTAAAATAAAATATATAAAATTTATAAATATTATTACAAAAAACATATATTTTTGGTAACGGATGCCCAATATTTAAAATCCAAACCCGAGTTGAACCCTTTACAGGTATTATTCTTTACAGGATTTATGCCGCCACCTGGATGTAATATCTTCCATGTTTTTATTTCAAATTATGAATTTCGTCAAAAATATATATTTTTTTTAATTTCTAGTTCTATTTTTCTAAAACTTAATTCAACTAATAAGTGGATTGAGCTAATTATACCGAAAATAATTCGGTAGTCAATTTGATTAATTTAAGTTAATTTTTTATTTTTCCTAAAATTAAAATATAAATATTATTTATTAAGCAAATTTATCAAATTAACTATAAACCGATTAAGTATCTATTTAGTTGAGCAGTTGAAGGTAGTTATTTAGTTTCATTATGTAAGAAAGTTAATTCTTTTTTAAAATTTATAGAATAAAAAAATTAAAAAATTGAGAAATAGAAATGATTTTTAATCATTAATTAAAAATAAAAAGTTTATTATTGTTTAAATAGAAGTGTTGCAATAGTTAAAGTTTGAAGTTAATAATTAAATAAACGTTTTGGGTTTGAATTCAACAATAATATTTTAAGTTTGTAATTAAAAATCTTAATTTTAATTGTAATTATAATAATGAATGACAGTCTCCAACCTTCCAACCACTGACTATGACATTCCCCACAATAAAATAAAACAGTATCATTTGATTATTCCGGTTTTGTAGTCTACTAAATGACCGAGTCACTAATAATTTAATAATTAAATATTAATTTTAAAAATTTATTATTAATTTTTAATTTAATAATATTAGTATCAGTTACTGCTGATTCTAAATCGAATCAAATAATTAACGCTTGATTGAAAAATTGAATGTGATAGTTAAAGTGTCAGTGCTCAGTTAAAGAGTTAGAGCAAAAAAGAAAATCATCGCCGAGGAACTAGACCTACAAACACATGCCTTGGGTTAGCTGCACGGACCAAGCAAGGTTTGGACTGCCTGAACCGCGCAAAAGAATAAATGGTTTGGTGAGACTGAATGTAACAACCCAATTTATTTTTCTTATATATATATATATTTTAAAATTTTGATTATAATTTATTTCTATCTTATTCAAGGTACTAAATTAATATTTTTATAATAAAAAATTTTACTTTATGAATGTTATTTTTACATGTATTATTCTTATAATTATTTTAAATTGTTATTTGTAATATTGTCTTTATTAAAAATAAATTAAAGTTAATTTATTAAATTAAAATAAAAATAATTAAAGTTAATTTTTAATACTACTAAATTTTTATTAAATTTAAATATAATAAAAAAATTTTGGACCTAATTGAAAATATCTAAAAGTTTAGAGACTAATAGTATAATTAAATGTTTAAAAAAAACCCATAAATTTGTCGTGCAGAAACCCCCCCCCCCCCTCCCCCCCTCTTTTCTTTCTCTGTCTTCAGCCTCTCTCCCTCCCTCACTTTCTCTCCCCCATTTCCCTTCCAGCCGGCAAACCATCGGCGCCGATAGTGGACCATCGGACTCCAGAGCTGATAGGCAAGCTTCATGGCGGCTGCAGCACCTCATTCGGCAAAGGTTTGGCGCGTTTTAGAGGAGAGAGAGAGAGCGACACCATGCGCCACTTTCCAAGGCAATTTTCAGCCAGCTCCGGTGACTGTTTGATGAAAGGAAGGTGGCGCTTGATCTTGTGTGGTTTGCAACAATTAATCCAATCAGAAGTAATTTGTTATCAAACTTAAGAAATTCCTAAAAATGTTCTAAGATAATTTTTCTCTTGACGAAATGCTTGCTCTACCATTAAAATGATCTTCTCTTATCTTTTAAAAAATTTTAATTGCAATTTCCGTTGTGTTTTATGTGCATTTAATGCCCAAGAAGCCCAACACAAAGATCCCTAAAACAGTGGCTAGGTGGAGCTTTCCAATGACTAACCTTAGGGATACCTCGTTACTTTACTATAGAAACATATGAACGCATCCCTTAATTATCCAGTTGTAGGGTTGAAAGAGGTCCAACTCATAAGTTTCTAAGGTAAAGAAATTTGAAGATCTTTCTTTGAAGGCTCAAATTTAGCATTTGGAGGTTCTTTAAAAGTTGTTTTTTGGAGCATAAAAGATTGAGTCTAGGGGGTATTTCTCCTCCTTCCCATGTGCTGGCGATAATTGACCTAGATTTGGGTGCATTGGTTTCCATATAAAGCTTATCTAAATATAATATATCATGAATTCGAAGTAAAAAAATATTGATCTTGTTTATTTTACTCAACATAAAGAAAAATTTTCCATGATTTCCAAGCTTTCGGTTAGCACAGTGATACAAGAATTTTTTTTTTTTTTACTGTTTTGGTTGATTTTTTTTTATTTAGGAATTTATTTGTTGTTATTTTTATAGATTTAGCTAGGTTTTGGCACAAGCTCATGTATTTCTTGTACATTTTAACTATTCATCCCATGCTTCACTCAGAATTTTTTAAATCATATTTAATACAGAAATTATTTCGTATTTGAACCATTCATTTAAAAATAATATTAATATATTAACTAAATATAAATTACAGTATAAATATAATTAAAATTTAGAAAATATTTTTTGTTAATTTATTTTCCTTTACAACAAAACTTTTGATTTTAAAATATTTTTAAATAAAAAATGATTTTCTATAACTAAAATTATATTATAACTTTTCAATAATTAAAATTAAATAATTATTTAAAAAATATTTATTTATTATAATAAAAAATTAATTATATTATTATAAAATAAATAAATAAATAATACATATTAAAAAAAATATTTAGATGTAAAACAAATTTTTTTAATCCTCAAACTATTTAATATCTATAATGGCAATTTTTCTATTTTTTGAATATATTGACTAATAAAAAACTTGATTTAAATTGAACAGTGAGATTGAAGAGTATACAGAATAAAACTATAGAGATTAACTAATGCATTTCTCAAAATAAGGGAACCAAATAATTAATTGTTAAAAGGAATTATTAACTATTTTCTATATTTTTATTTTGTTTACTCTTTAAACTCTCTTATAATTGTAAGTGTTAATTTAAATTTCATTTAATTATTGTAATTTGGAAGATGGAATAAATAGTAAATTTCCTTAAAATAAATCTCAAGAGACTAATGGACAAAATATATATTAAGGGTACCTTCTATAGTTACTTGGTTCTATACAAATATAATTATTTTGTCACAAAAAATAATATGATTTCACGTAAATTTACAACTTATCTCATGAGATTTTTGTAAAATAATTATTTTATCTGTAAAGTAGTTAATTATAAAAATTTTATTAACTTAACAAAAAAATGTTTATTCAAGGAAAAAACACATATAATATTTTTTAAAAATTTAATAAATAATATTTAATAAATCAAAACTTGTTCCTATAATTTTTTGATAAAATTTATTATATAATTGTCTCTTAGATTTTCTTTTAAAAAAATATTATATGTATTTTTTTTATTTGAGAAAACTTTATTTTTTTTAAGTTAATAAAATTTTTGCAATTAATTATTTAAAAAAAATAATTTTAGAAAGTCTAATAAGATGAATAGTAAATTTATATGAAATTTTCTTATTTTCTCTAACAAAATAATTATATTTTGTATGAAACTAAGCAACTATAAAATTTCCCATTAAGATATATCTCAAGATATTTGTTTTTCATTAAAAAAAATAAATATTTTCAATTTAACTTTTAATAAAATTATCCTTTTAAAATTATCCCATTGATAAAATTTTTAATTTTATCTCTTGAAAAAGTTAAGGTAAGGTTGGCCTTATATCGAGTGGAAAGTTTTCATGCAGCCAACAATATCAGAATCAAATCTTGGGGAGTGGGGGTGATACCCCTCATGGATTAATCTGTGATTCTTGTTTTGCTTGGTGGGCATTTCTTCATGGGGTTGAAGAGAACTGATCTGATACTTAGGATTTTGGCTTTGCCTAGCCAATTAAGAAACAACTCATTTTCTGAAGAATTCTCATCAAATGAAAGAAACACTTTACACGAGAAAAGGAATAATTCTTTGCAAAGCAAACAATTTCCAAACTACCTCTGAAAAGAATAAGAATATCCAAAGCAATACCTAAGCCAGAAGGCAGAGAAACTATACCCATAATTCCTTCTGAGTTCGTGTACAAAAACCCTTCAAGTTCTCTGAATTTTGCACAAAATCTCATCAGAAGCAAATAAAGGTAATACTTATTAAAATGGATTCAAGGCAACAAAAGACTACTGTAGCTGGACGTGTATATGAAGATTTCGAGCCTTCAATGGACTGGGTACGAGAGCCTGCAATTGACACGCTCAGGGTCTATCTACCAGGTCTCTCTCTTTTATAGCTTCATTTGATGAATCCGTGCTTTTTTGTTTTTTAAATTACTATTATTTATTTCATTTAAATGAGACACATATTTTGTCTGACCTTGTTTTAAGGTAAGGTTTTCGTTCTAAATATAAGATTTAGATAAATCTGTTTTTTTTAACGTTAATTTTTAGATAAAATTAAGATTTAATTTATTTTTTTATAATATATAAAAAAATTTATTTTGCACAATATTATACAATAAGTTTTCGACATTTAAATTTTTTTTAGTAAATTAATTATATAATTTTGATTGTTCAAAATTTTGTCATTTCACTTATTATTTTAAAAATGCATTTTCTTTAAATGTTAGAATATTAAAATTCTAAAAACTTGAACTAAATTGCATAATTAAAAACATACCTTTTTTTCATTTTTTTGAAATTTATTTAAAAAAAAAAGAATTATAATCGAACAACTAAAAAAAATAATGATTTAGATCTATATTTGGCAAGCTACGTATCATTTAAAAAAAATTCTGACAATAAAATATTTGATTTTTTTTTTAATGTTGAAAAAGGTTTATTCTCGCCTTTCAATTTTTGAAATAATTTATTGGTAAATTATTTTAGTTATTAAAACAATTAATTTTTACTTTCTAGTTGATCACTGCTTACAGTGCCAAGCCCAATTAATCTAAATAACTTTCAATTTCTAAATTAATGGTTCAAAATTATTAATTTCAAATTATTTTTATTAGTTGGGATTGAAATATTTTTTATAACTAAAAATATTTATTCTCACTTTTTTTTAATTTAGTTTTATTTAAATTTTAAACTATAATTTGAAAGAAGATTTCAAATATCATTTAAATTTTTTAATAATATTTTCTTATGAATGTAATATATATATATAGGCTTTAAAAAGGAGCAAATGAAAGTGCAAGTAACCACATCTCGAAATCTAAGGATCAGTGGAGAACGTCCCCTTGGTGATGGCAACAAATGGAGCCGTTTCCTCAAGGAAATTCCTATTGGTTCAAATTATGATCCTAATGGAATCGGTGCTAAGCTTGAAAAAGGTTTACTTCTTATCAGACACCCTAAAATAGTTGTTACTGATAATCAGCCACAGGAGATTATCAAACCATCAACAGAAGCTCCAAAACCACCATCCCAAGAAGCACCAAAGCCTCCAAAGCCACCGCATGAAAAGGCACAGCAAGCTGCCGACCCTTCAAAGCTGAAAAAGCAATTCTCTAGAAAACAACCAGCACCAGCAGAAACATCTGAACCTTTGAAGCCTGAAAAGCCCACAAGTGAACCTGAGGCAAAAACTGGCAAAGCTGATGATGGGGTAGGAAATGGGAATATTGTTTCTCGGCAGACGATAGAGAAGGAGAAGGAAATGAGCAAATACGAGCAGAAAAATACGAGCAATGGAATGGCTGCTGACGCAGGAAAACAAGAAAAGGTTGATGATTTTGTTCAGGATAAGACAGATAAAAATGAAGTTGGTAAAGGAATCATAAGGGGAAGTTATTATATATTTGCAAAAGAAAATTTCAAGCAGGTTTTTGGAGATATGGTGATGGAGATGAAGAAGTCAAGAAATTTGAAGAACTGCGTTCTGGTTGTTTTATTTGTGGTACTTGGGTTGGCTGCATTTAGTTATCTTAGAAAATCTAACAACTAATTCTTCTATAATCTCCTCGTGTATACTAATTTCATGTAATTTTATTTGCATTTTAATAATGTAAGTAACACGTGCTGCAAAAGTTCTTTGTAATCATATGCATAACTTGGTTATTTGAAGAATATAATTGTCTGTGAAAGAAAAGAAAAAAAAGAAGTCCATAAATGTGGAAATTAAATTAAATTTTCCTAATTCTTATTATTTTTTTTTTTATGTAAAATGATCAGCAGATAATTAATTTGGGTAGGATAATTTAAGTAGAGTAAAAATCAACTGTTATCAATCCAAGTTCACCATGCAACCCAAGTCCAATGAGGACAAAAAAACCTTGCTTTTCCATTATAAAAGCTCATTCTAAAAGCTTCAAGAAGGACCAACTCTAAGAATATGTAAAATGGAAACAATTATTGGTCAATTCCTTTTTTTTTTTTTTTAATTTTGATCAGAGATGAAGCAATCACAGGGTTTTGCATTATAAAATCCAACATTGAAGAGCATACAGTTCAACATTATCTTGCAATTACCAAATTATTTCAAAATATAATCAGAAATAGGCTCAACTGATCCTTTACAATATCCACAGTCAAGGTGCAGGGTGGCTGGGCCAGGGTCATCTCAAAATGGCTCACCAAATGATACACATGCTCTAACTGCTAAATGTAAACGTATGACAATCAATTAAATAAATTTATTAATGAGATAATCTTGCGGGTTTCAAACTCTTTTTAATATTTCACGGAACCAGACTTGTGGGTGGCTGTAAAATTCTTAATATAACACAGCAGATGCGGGCATGAAGCTAATAATATTTGCAAGAGTCATTCCCATCAACAAGGACAGGCCATTCAAAAAAAAAAATGCTACATACTAAACCACACCATACACCAGTTGAAAGAATGTGAATTGAGAACTTTATGTGCATAGCAAATCTACCCTCACGACAGAAATGATAATTCAAGTAGAAAACTCCAGTACAACAAACTCAATTCCATGAGCTGCTGTGAGACAATAAATATTTTCTCTGGCTAATTTCGTATTTCAGCCAATCACAAACTATCACAAACTAATTCCATCACAATCAGGGCAATGAGACCAATTCTAATTAAGGTTTATATTTTATATTATATGCATATTTAAGTGCTGGTACTCCCCCTCCTCTGAACCGGTTTGTATAGCACAACAGTAACATATTTTGAACGGAAGCGGTGAGTAAAACCAAGGGCCACCACTGAACGTGGGGCCTCCCGATTCTCGATGTAAAGATGGTTGAGAATTACATTCTGCGGAGCAGGAATAGTTTCAGAACTGTCCACACTTGCTGGGTAGCTAAGCAAGGTGTGCTGCAGGTGCGGAGGGACTAGAGGTGGGTCCCGTGCCTCATCTTCATTCCCAGGGTAGGCATTGTTGTAACTTGAATCAGGAGATTTTGGAACTTCAAATCCCATTACAGTTGTGTCTTCCTGCATAAGAAGTAAACTATCAAGCCAACATTTGATTTCAATGAAACAAAAATGACATGTCCTTACTTACATGATCATCAACATATTGGTTGCTCATCTTGTAAAGAAAAGGAAACTGGCTAACAGCACAAAATCATCAAAGTTAGCAATACCACCAACCTGAAAAGAACATTTTTCTCCTCCCATGAGCATATTAAAAACTATGATAAAAGCATGCAAAAATTTACGCATATGTTGTTTAACGGTTCAAACTTTGCTACACCAGAGCAGCCATGTTCCCTCACAGCAATCATAGTTATAAAGGTTCATTATGAGTTTTATGCTGGCTGAAAACCAAACATAATCTTCTTATCTTAATTTGAAACATCTTGAAAAAGAGAGCTTCCACATTCTAACAACAAAATATAAAAGGAGCTTACTTGAATCTATTAGCAGAGCCACCATGTGAAATCACAGCCGTTCAATTGAGAAGGAGGATGATTCATAATCATTTGGCTTATGCCAGTAAATTCACTTACTACGGAAATTTCGTTGGTTTTAACCCTGGTCTGAGCTATAAAATACTAATCATATTTCCCCTTTTTCTTTTAGTTCATTCCTTTTTGTTATGTAAAATATATCTTTCAAGTTTAAAGGGAACCAAGAAGTGCCAGCCCCAATAAAACATATTGTGAGTCACATATAATATATTCAAATTTCCTTTTAGCTTCATGAGACTAATCTAAACACAGCAAAACAATACTATGCAAGTTCCAACAGAATTTCTATAAAACGATACTATGCAAGTCTAACAGAATTTCTATAAATCCATCTAAGATTTAGTCCCCATTTGATCAATGTAAGACAAAAGCTTGAACTTCCTTAAAAGGTGACACTATCTGGCTTGCAAGAAGCATAGAGTCAAAAGAAAGTTGGATTTTTATTTGTTACTCAACATCCTCAACTATATGGGAACTATAGCCTATTGCAAGAAGAAAGGGATGCTAGGGGGTTTCGGCATGTACAGTTTATGGTTAGCATCTCGAGTTGAACAAAAAACAAATTGATTAAATTAACTTTCAAGCAAACAAGGGCAATATTGCATTTTACAGCGTACTTACCTAAAAGTTTGTGTCTGAGCTAAACACGATTGCCTAAGAAATTAGTTCACTTCCCAGAAAAAGGTATGCAAACCAAATATATGGACATGCAACATACTTGAGAGTAACTTACCTGCTAGTGCAATAATATTTTAAGAAGCATACATATGCAAATCAATTGAAGCTTAGTGTCACAAACTTCAACCCTCAATGAAAGATTCCAAGAACTCTAATACAGTGATCAGTTTATTCTTTAGGAGAAAGAGATATTGACAGGTGGAGAATTAGAAAGACCTAAATAATGTATTCCAGGGCCAATGGCATGCTAACACTTGGTTTTACCATAGAGAGAAACCAAAAGGAATTCAATTTGAAGCAGTATCACCCTGTAAAATTTGGGAGCAAAGACAACTGCTCTGACTGATTTTCACGTTTACTTGTGATCAAATTTTAGGCGTTTGAAAAACACATGCAAAGATAAGATGAAATCAAATCCTTAATATTTTCTTTTTGCAATAAAAAACCAACTAACTTGTTAGGTGTTGTAGATATTTAATTAAGTGTCATAGATGTGAGGCCTGCATCATATAAGATCTCTATGCATTTGCACTAAGTCAACAAATTAACCAGATGATACATCTGACCCAGGTGAACAGTAATGACTTCATTGCCGAAGAAGTATTACTTCATTATTAGTATAATTCTCAGTACTTTATCTATTGAGGTTCCTTATTTCCTGAAATTTTTGACATATGTATGCTGAGATTAAAAAGATGGACTTGCTTCTCCACTCTAATCTATAGCTGAAAAAGAATTCCAACTTACTAGATTAGTACCCATTTTGTAATTCTAACGTAATTTAATATCTAATCACAAAAAGATAACAGACTTATGGTGCACAGTATTAATGAGGTGAAGAGCTCAAGAGCTTAAGCCATTGAGGCCATACCAGATTCCTACAGATATCAACAACCAATTAATGACCAGCAGCAAAACAAAGAAGATATACAAAATATTTGTATGTAAAAGCATGACAGTCCTTTTGACATTTTCAAATACCATCACTTCTTAGAAGAAAGTAATACATCTCATAGAATGATTTTATTGTTTGCAGCAAATCAATCTGAATAAAATTCAGCTGCTTAATGGATAACCCAATTATTATCACCCAATTCAGCTGCTTAATGGATAACCCAATTATTATCACCCATTTTTTCCTCCACAAGCCTTCACATTCAACAGGGCTGAGCATCGGTCGGTTCGGATTGATTTGGCTTTGACAAAACCGAATAACTGGTATCTTAGAAAAATCAGAACTGAAGCAAACCGATTTTATAATGAGAACCGGTTCAGTTTACCGGTTTTAGGTTACTTCAAATTCCTTAATTCAAAGGGTTTTGCTGCTGCAATTGCTAGAGAAAGTAAAGACTTCGAAACAAATCAAGGAAAAAACAAAGAATTTGAAAATTATATTACATAAAATAAAATAAATCATTTCAAAAAATCAAAGAAAAGCTGTAAATTCCCTTAATACACAATCCAATTGATAGTTCCTCTTTGCACTAATTCAATATCAGCTCAATTGCATCACAAAAAATTTCGAAAATTTAAAAACAAATTAAAGACCAACCCAAAAAAATTACCAGAAAATTAATTTTGGAGTGGAAATTGCTTGGATCTTCAAGATTCCCAAATCCAAACTGCCCTTGCAACTGTAACTCGACAAGAGCTCAAGGTCTCCAATCACAAACTTCGATTTTTTTACCAACCCAAAGTAATGAGGAAATCAAACACAATAAGACCAGAGAGAAGGAAGCAGCGACGAGAGAATGACGAGACTGGATCTGCGAGCTTGCAAGGGAGCGTGAGAAGTTGGCATGACCACGTGAGGCTCTGATGGATGGAAGAGAACCGAGGAACGAAGGGAGAAAAGTGAAAAGAGCCGATGAGAGGCGAGAGGTCACTGAGATGAGAGGTAGAGGCTGCTTTTCTAGGGGAATCCGTCCATCAGAATCTGAAATGAAGCCTGTCACTCACCAGGTAAATTTTGTTTCTCGCAATAGGGAATTGCAATGTAAGCTGGTCAATTTAAAAATTAGGGCTTTGTGAAAAATAATAATAATAATAATAATAATTAGGGCAAATAATTATTCAGTCAGTGACTTATTTGATTGATTAATTATGCAATGAAAATGAAAAGAAATTATAATAAATAAATAAATAAATAAATAAATAAATATATATATATATATATATTGACAAATGACCTTTTTAGGAATGGCCACTTAAAATGACAATAAAAATCTAAAATTAAATACTATTAAGTCTTATTTTGGAATAGATTTAATTTTTAAATTTTAATAATTAATAACTTATATTGTCAATAAATAAATAAAATAAAAATTTATATAATAAATAAAATATTATTAAAATTATAAGTATTTAAATATTATTAAAATTATAGATAATAATCTATATGTAAAATTATAGATAATATTCTATATTAAGATAATAATATATTTTTATAGTTTTATTATTTATAAATAATAAAACTATATATTTAAATAACTATTATCTATAATTTTAATAATATTTTAATTTTTTTTAATGATAGTTAAAATATTTTTAAAGGACATTTTAAGAAGTTTAGTATTTGATTGTTGAGAAAAAAGAAAAAAGAAAATCTAAATTCTTTTTTCATTTTTGGTTGAAATAAATAATTTTTATGTTTTTTTAAATGAATTTAAATATTTATATTTTTAATAATATTTTATTTATTTTATAGATTTTATAAAATTATTTTATTTATTTATTAAATAATATAACTAACATAATTTATTTATAAATTTAATTTTTAAAGTTTTAAAATTGAGTATACAAGGAGTACGCTTGTTCGTTGTGTGAGTTTATATTATAAAATTTCAGAGTCAAATAGAAATCTTCTTATATTTATGCTGACTAAAGTTAGATTTCTAAGTAAATTTGTAGTTTTTGCTTTTATGTGTAAATTTTCATTGTCCTTAACATGATTTATTTCTATTGAATTAAATCACCGATTAATAAGATATTATAAAGGTTTTTTCTTTTGGAAGATATCATAAATTTTTAGGAAAAGTAATAGTAATTGAAATTTATTTTTTGTTATATATAAATAATTATAAAATAGAAATATTTTTTATTTTATATATTATTATTGTAAAATAAGTTATAATAGTAATTAGATTATAACCAAATATTTATGAATTTTTATTAGGTTGAATTGTAGAGATTAAGTGATGTCTTTGAATTGCACTTGACTTTTTTTTTTTAAATTGTATATTTTCCTTTTTTTTTTACAATTAATAAGTGTAATTTTGTTAATTTAATAATACATAATTAAATGCATTATCAAATTTCTTGTTTTATTAGGAAACATTATCAAATTTCATTTACTATAAAATAAGAAGCATTTCAAATAATATATTTAATTATTCTATTTAAATATATTAGAAAAGTTATATACATTAATTATAAATTAAAAATTAAAGAACACTCTCTCCCTCAAATTTTATTTTTTATTTTTTAAAATTATTTTATTCAAAATTATATATCATTTTAAAAGATTAAAAAGTAAATTTTTTTTATTTTATCATTATATTTACTAAATATAATAATTATTTATATAATTTCCTTAAACTTGTTGTATCTCTTAAATTAAAAGTAATTTAATTAAATTAAAAAATATTTTATTATAACTTAAATAATTTAATTGTTTTCTTAATTATTATATAAAAAATTAAATAATCAATAAAATTGAATGGAAAGAATATAAAGAGTAAAAATAAAATAAAAAATTTAAAATACAATAAGTCAAAATAAAAAGGTGACGTTGTATCAAGAATTTTTTTTTAAATAATTTAAAGTTTGATTTATGTATTCATATGCAAAAAAAATTAATAAATGGTTCTTCGAAATTCCACAACGATTGTGTAGAGTGTGTCTGCGTGACTTATATGAAAACAATGACCTTATTAAAATTACCATGATTTTAACAAACATTCATTTCCATCGCTGAGCCGTGTGTGTGCTCATCTCTATCTTCGATTAAAAAAGGCAAAACCTTGAGTGAAAACAAGAGGTGAGGTTGAGTGTCCTGGTATGGCCCTTGGTTGAGGTTCGCAAGTGGATGGGGCGTACTCAAGAGATTGATCCTTCGGAATCCCCACATCAATTAAATAAAAACGTTATTAAAATTAAGTGTTTATTTTCGTCATTGAGCTAAATGTGTGTGCATGGATAAAAAAAAATTAATAAATATTTTAACATGAGACACTAAATTGAGTGAATCAATGATATGATGATTTTTTATGACAATTGAATAAGATTTTTTCCTCTAATTTACTTCTATGGTTTCTCTCCTTTTCTTTTTTATTTCTTTCTCTGGTTGTCTCTCATTTATCTAGATTTTCTCTCTTTTTCTTTCTGGATCATATTAATTGGTATCAGAGCATCTATTTTGGGGGGCATGGAAGAGTGAGCTCGCTCTCAAGAATGGAATTACATGTCTCGTGTTCCGTTCTTTAAGATTCTTTCTCATTTCTCTCTTCTTCTTGGTTTTCTCTGAGATTGGGTTTCTTGTTACAAAATGGAATTACATGTCTCTTGTTACTTTCTCTGAGATTCTTTCCCGTTTGTCTTTTCTTTTTGGGTTTCTCTGAGATTGGTTTTCTTGTTACTTTTTCTTTTCTTCTATTGCATTATTTTTTACCTTATTCTTCCTTTCTTGTTCGTCAAAAGTCTTAGATTATTCAATCATGAGAAATTTGTCATAATTGAATGAAAGAAGGAATAAAGGTCTCTGTTCATGGTGTGAGGACACCTATTCATTAAGTCACAATTGTGATAAAACACCCTTATTTGTGACTATCATTAACGATGAAGATGATTTTATTGTGAATGAAGCTATGGATTGTGTTGAAGGTAACATGGAAAATAATGAAGGTAACATGGAGTTACCAAAGCTGCCATAAACTTAATAAAGTTTTCCTGCTTACAAGAAAGCCCATCAATCTTGCAACCTCTTCAATGTTCCAAATGGGTGAAGAATCTAAGCCAATAGAAAATGATGTTGTCCAGTCTCTAAATAAGGACCCTCAGAGAGTTTGGGTTCAAAATCTTTGTGATTGCATCTTTGTCGAGGTAGTAAATGGACTCTTAGTAAAAGAAGATTTGAGTGATGCAATAAAAATACCTCTTGGAATGGTTCCTGCTAGTGCAGGAAATGGAATTGAAAAATCTCTTTTCGATTCAGTGGGTGAACCCTGTAAAGCATCTAATACCATTCTCGCAATACTACGAGGCCACAAGTGCTCACTAGATTTAGCTTCTATCTTGGAAGAAGAAACACAATTTTTCCATGTTTGGATGCTCTCATGGGGTAAGATTAGCTAATTCAATTTCATATCATATCAATGGTTTTATTCTCTTTTGGAAAAAAATTTAAGAAGAAAAAAGAAGAGTTGGTATAAAAGAAAGTACAAATTATGGTGATTGTTATGAATTTTTGTGGAAAGGCTGTGATTTTGGGTTTGGATTTCCTACTGTTATACTTTTAAAAAAAAAGAAGCATGAAAAATGGAGAAAATAGAAAATGAAAATGAAGTTCAATTGGTGGAGCAAGAATGCACAACATGTGTTTATAAGAATGTCATTGACTTCAGTTCTTTGCCAATTAAGAAGTTTGGCTAAAGGTGAAGGAAGGAACAATTGGTTGCTTGGACAACTAATGAAAAGTAAATGAGCGGATATTGTTGTGAAAAAACCACACCTACACAAAATAAAGAATATAAAATTTAACATGGTTCGGCGTAAGCCTACTCAACCAAACAAATCCACTATCAAGGAAAATTAATTACAACTACTAATTATTTTTCTCACCCTCAAAATTACTCAAATAAAACTCACGAAATTCGACACATCTCTCCACTTTGTGGGCTCTCTGCAATATATTCCATATAATGACAAACCAACTATTCATATATATAGGCCACTAAAACTTAGTCTTATTAGGATTCTAATTATTAAACTTAATAATTTAAATTCCACTAAACTTCCTAAACTAATTATACTTCCTAAATTAATTATACTTCCCAATTCCAATTGGACTTGGACTCTAACAATCTCCACCTCCAAGTCAAATGGAATTAGTCTTCACAATTTCCATAAAAGTCAATTTTCTCTTGGGTACTTCCTTGCACTCTTGATTGTTGATGTTGCCTCTTGCTTCCACTTGCATTCTTCCAATCAATGTGCTTCCTTCCAATTTGTAGAGATTCTTTGTACCAATCTTCTCACCCTTCATGATCACAAGAGCACCTTGATTAACTCTCATGACTCCACCATGAATCGAACACCCATAACCCAAAGAATCCAATTTACCTAAGGAAATTAATTTCCTTTTAAATTTAGGAACATATCTCATTTCATCGAACACTTTTACTTGATCACCATGCAACTTGATTTTCACTCTTCCAATACCTTCAACTTCCATCTTGTTTCCATTGGCTAGCTTCACTTTTTCTCATTTCTTTTCTTTAATCATATCAAACCACTCCTTCTTTGAGCAAATATGGAATGGGCAAGCAGAATCCATTAACCACTCATCTTGTAATGGATCTTTTGCCTTTTCCTTATCATCATCCACATTCAAACATTCACCATCAATACCATCATTCATTATAATTACAGCAGTTCCTTCTTTTTCTTTTCTGCGACTCTTCTTGAATTATTTAAACTCTACAAGATCTTCCTTCATCTTCATACAATGGTATTGAATGTGACTCTTCTTATGACAGTAGTAGCATTCTCTATCTTCATGGTCTACTCGTGGTCTTGAGCTCAATCTACTATTACTTCTCCAATTGTTTCCATGTGGATTGCTTCTACAACAGCTAGAACCAACAACAAAAGCTCCACCATCATTGTTACTGACTGTCTTCTTAAACTTCTCATCATCCAAGATAACTGCAGTAACCTCTTCCACCTTCAAAGTCTCCTTCCCAACTGTTAGAGCTGTCACCAAGCTTTTATAAGAGTGGGAGAGAGGTTAAAAGCAAGAGGGCTTTATCTTCTTCATCAACCTTCACACCAACACTAGCCAATTGGGTAATTAATTTATTAAAAATATTAAAATGATCTCTCACATCAGTACCTTCATCCATTCTGAGTTGATACAACTCCTTCTTCAAGTACAAACGATTTGTGAGTGATTTTGACATATACAGGCTCTCCAATTTCTTCCACAAAATAACTGGCGAAGTCTCCTCCAAAACATTGTACTTCACATCTGGGGCTAACGTCAATCTAATCATACTCACAGCCCTTTGTTGAAGTTCCTCCCAATCATCATCTTTCATGGTCACCGGTTGCTTCTTGTTCAATGCTTTAATTAATCCTTGTTGTACAAGGACATCCTTCATGGTGCTTTGCCACAAACTGAAATTATTTTTCCCATCGAATGGCTCCACCTCAAATTTTGTGCTCGCCATATTTGACATCTCGAACCACAGCTCTGATACCACTTGTTGTGAAAAAACCACACCCACACAAAATAAAGAATACAAAATTTAACGTGATTCGGTGTAAGCCTACTCCACCAAACAAATCCACTATCAAGGAAAAATAATTACAACTACCAATTATTTTTCTTACCCTCAAAATCACTTAAACAAAACTCACGAAATTCGACACACCTTTCCACTTTGTAGGCTCTCTGCAATACATTCCATATAATGGCAAACCAACTATTCATATATATGGGCCACTAAAACCTAATCCTTTTAGGACTCTAATTATTAAACTTCATAATTTAAATTTCACTAAACTTCCTAAACTAATTATCCTTCCTAAATTAATTATACTTTCTAATTTCAATTAGACTTGGACTCTAACAGATATGTAATGAATTTACAACAAATTGACAACAACAGTGTTGTTGTTCCTTCATTGTGGAAATCTACAAAGTGTGCAAAAAAAAAAGGAATTCTGCAGATGGTGCATGTAAAGCAGAGCTGACAGAGAAGCTTAAGGCTTAAACATGTGTTGAAGGGTTTATTTTTAGGAAGGAAATAGTAGCTGGGATGGAGAATAATGTGTGGAATGACTAAGAAGTTCCAAAATCAATTCTTGCTTCGAAAGAAAATTTTAGACTTAAAACTAATCTTAACGAAGTTGTGAATGCAGTGTTGAATTTGGAAGCTGTGTTACGAAAAATTAGAGATTTGAGAAGGGTGAACCAACAATTAATGGTCTAGACTGAGGAACAATTTGATGTGGAGGTCTTTGATTCAGCATGTGATTATGTGAAGTTGATGAAATCTATCTTTGATTTTAAGTCTATGAGGAAGCTGCTTTCATCTCCAAAATTCACATTCTGTTATAATGCCATGGAGTTGTTGGGGCTCATGCAAAATGTATTTTTGTTTCACAATAGAGCTCATTGTTGAAATGTGTACTAAAGGAGAATATACAAGTTCTTTTAATTCTAAAGGTATTTTTGAAGAAGATCAAATGCAAGGTGAAACAAATGACAAATGAAAATTCAATTGGACATTTGAGCACCATCAAATGCAAGATGAAGCAAATTGTTGTCAAAAGATTTTTATTTTTATTTTTTTTTATTATTATTTTTTAAATTGCAAGGACTTTAGCTTCAATTTTCGGCTACTTGAATATGTGTTGATGAAATGCAGATTTCCTTCCTTGAGGACAAGGAAGTTCTTGAGCGGGAGTTATTGATATGATGTTGAATGGAAAGGGCAACTCAACTATTGTTGGTTATTGCTATGGTCACGTGTCACTAGCTAGAATAAAAGCTATAATTCTTGTATTGTGACTCGTTTGGATTTTGATCACAATTGAAAAAGATTTTTTTTCCCCTCTAATTTTGTTCTATTGCTTCTCCTTTTTTTTGTCGTTTTATTCTCTCTTTGGTTGTCTCTCATTTATCTGGATTTCTCTCTTTTTCTTTCTGAATCATATTAATAAAATTAAAATTTTGATATTATTGTTAGAGCTATTAATTTTTTTTAAAAATTAGTTAAATATATTTTATTTTAATTAAATAAAAATTAAATTTAATAAAATTTTTTAAATAAATATTAAATAATACAATAGTTTTTTAAATTATTTTTCAATATATTTAAAATAATGTTAAAAAAAAATCATTTGCGAAACGTAGCCTAATTGGAGCATGAGCCCTTAAACTGATGAGTAATTCAATGTTCAAATTATTTTCGAGGTCGGTATATAAGGGCTTTTCAGTTCTTCTTCTGAGTCTCGTTGGCGATTTTGTAGATTTAATATTCGTTAATCGACTACTGTCAATGTAAATCAAGGTTTCATCAACTTTGAATTGCTCTAAGGAGGGCGTAAACTTGAATGGTCTTACTTTGGTTGAGGTCAGTTTTCTCGTTCCTCATTGTTGGTTGCCGACAAAATGTTCGGAATAAAATTAAAGAAAAGAAAGAAAAAAATTTGTGGTCGTAAGCTGAGAAATTGCATTAGATTGTTTTTTTTTTTAATTTATTTTTCATTGGAAACCAAACTAACCATAGTTATATTTACATTAATTTTCTTTATTGTCACAACACTTGAAGTTTGGTGCAATTTGGTTGCTGAATTATTATTTTTTTAAATAATAATAATAATAATAATAGATCATGTTTAGTACAATGTAATCAAAATTATAATAAAATCATAGATATATGCATATATTTCGTTACCTTGTTTAATAATATGAAAATTTAATGTAATAAAATTGTAATTTTATAGTGCAATCAACTATACTTAAAGTAATATAATAATTATTGCATATAAAAATAAATGTAACTATAATTACTTATTTAATTTTTTTTTAATTTTTTGTCAATATTATTGCCACAACAACTCCTGGGCCACCACCACTATTACCACTATAACCCCCACCCTATTATCATTATCACCATCGTGTCATAACCTTCCCTACTACCACTACTATTTGACCATCATTATCACTATTTTGCCATTGTCACCTCTATCACCACCTAGCTACTATCACTATTACTACTTCACCTTGCCACTACCACCTAACTATTATTATCACCACCATCACCACCACTTAGCTACTATTGCCACTCGACCACCAACAACTATAATTATTACAACTTATTATTAACACCATAAATAAATTAAATATTAAAACTAAAATTATCATTACATTATATTACATTACTTATATTTTTATTTTGTAATTAAACATAGAAATATAATGATAATTATTTTACATTACATTATAACTTTGATTTCATTACATAATTATTTACATTACATTATATTATTCCCTACCAAACGTAGTCTAAGCTCATGGGTTGGCCTTCTATATTTTAGGGATTCCCATATCCCAAAAGTAAGTGGAATTCTTTAAAATTTAGAGATTCACAATCCTTAAAGATAGTTAGTGGAGAATGAGTGTTCTCCACTAAAGAGACAACCTTTACAAGTGTTTTCCTCTCATAAAATCAAATTAATTAAGCTTTCATTTTAAATATTAATTACTTGAATTTAGTTCCAAGTCATACTAGGGACTATGCAAGCAAACTAAATTAATTAATTTAATTAATCAATGGAATCATTTAATTAATTAATCAAATTAATATTATATTGATCACATTAGTTCTATTGTGTGTAACTTTCTAGGTTCATGACAAATTGACAATGAGAATATGATCCTAACTCTTTAATATCAGAAGAACTCTTTCCATGTCTAGAGTGAAATTTCCTTTCCACTTTTAGTTCTCATAAATCATGGTTGACACCTAGCATAGTTTACCATGACTTCCTAATTAGTGATGAATGAAATTCATTCCATTCCTTAGAACCTTGATCATACATATCATGCACTAAAATTTCTTCGTAACAAAGTCTCAATCCTCGCTATGGTCACAATACATGTCAAACCCCAATTGCTTTGAATAATATGTCATCATTTAAATTTTAATTCTTGATTAATAAGACTTTCCATCAGAAACTCTTTTCTGACTAAGTCTATTTGTCTTGGCCAGAAACTTTTTTTATCAATAATAATTTAGATAGCATAAAACTTTATCCCTATTTATTAGGGTAATGGATCCCATCTTGACTGAACACCTATTTCCATTTATAACTAATCAGAGCAAACACACGCTAATATATGCCTATACATTGTACAAGTATGTAAGCAATATCAAAATCAAACTATTTATATATGAGATAATCCTGTCATCTCAGTTCAAAGGACTATATACACTATTATGATCTGGATGATAATATATTAGTAAGACTATAATCCATGTATATATCATTTATGTGCCACTGGTTTGGCCTATTTATCTTATAAGTACCCACTGTATTTCTCTTGATATCATAATGTCATATGACATGAGACTCACTATTCCATTTTTATTAGCATCTCATACTAATTTGTGGAAACAAATAGAGGTGACAGTCCAGTCGGATAGATCATGTCCAATAAAATATCCTTAACTATGAACCAATCTTTGTAGCACTTGTATCGGACAGTTCCATCACTCATTTTCTTAACTCTTTGAGATTGGAACTTCCAATAAGAAACTAAAGGATTGCTCTGTTAACCATAAACATTTTAAGCTCAGAGAAACATTAAAGCCTTATGTTGGGAATTTAGTTTACAACACACAAAAACTATGGTATTACTCTAAGGAATACCACTAACAGTTAACTATATGGACAATGTCATTTGTGGGTGTCAATATTGCTCTATCTTTTAGGAATTCTGTATGTCTATATATTGAAGATATACATCCAATATTGTTAACAAATTAATTATTGGAATAGTAAGACAATAAAACAGTGATTGGGGTAAAAAATGTCCTATCATAAGTTAAATAATGAAAATTAGTTGAGAATGTAGGAACTATGACATTATGTACCTAGATAAGTGGCTTTACTAATGGCATGTATTAGGTTACCTTGGTATTTTACTGTGAAATCATTAGGTATTGAAATCTAATTATTATTATCAACATATTAGAGCTGTTGCCTATGTTTAATATCCATTTTGAAAATTGAAGTATGGAATTTTTATTTTCTTCTATTTCTCTTGTTAGTAGTATGCCCTAGAGCATATTATTTAGTATGTATCTTATACATATTTTATTAATAAAAGGCAATTTCACTTTTCCATTTACATAATATATTTATGTGTAATAGAAAAGGTCCATTGATATTTTGTTAGAAATTCTATTCTTAAGTTGTTAAGAATATGAGTGACAGTATTTCTAGCATAAAGTATTATAAATTGGTTCACAATCGAGGATACTTCATAATAAGGACATGATTTATCCAGAAAGATTGTAATCATGTTTGTTCCCAAGGTATTTATATGAGATATAAATAACATGGAATGGTGAGTCTCATGCCATATAACAAACATGATAGGCACTTATACATGATAAGTAGGCCGAACCAGTGACACATATGACAAGCACATGGAGTTTACTCTTGTCAATGCATTGTCATATATCATATCAGTGTATCTAATCTTTAGACTTGAGATAACACAGTTATCTTGTACATAGGTAGTTTGAGTTTGATACTGCTTTCATACTTGTATTGTGTATGGGTATATGGGCATGTGTTGGCTCCTACCAGTTATATATGGAGATAGGTGTTGATCAAGATGGAATCTGTTACCCTAAGTAAATAGGAATAAAATCCTATGTTCATTTAATTGTTCTTGATGTTTCAAGTTCCTGGCTAGGACAGACAGATTTAATCAGAAAAGAATTTCTGATGAGAAAATCTTTTTAATCAAGAATTGGAATTAAAAGAGAACATAATATTCATAGCAAATGGGGTTTGACATAAACCATGACTCCAGCTTGAATTGAGATTTTGTAATAGAGAGATTCTAGTGCATGGTAACATATGATTATAGGTTCATTTAAGGTATTCCTTATTACTGATTGGGTGGCCATCGCCTGCTATGCTAGGTGTTAACCATGGTCTATGAGGTGCCTAAAATGATTTAGAGAAATCATTTATGGTAAGAAAAGGTTCCGATGATATTAAGAGTTGATATCATATTTCATTGTCAATTAGTGATGAGCCTAGTGAGTCACACACATACACAAGTAATCACCAAGTTAAATGTGATTTAATTAATTAATTAAAGAGTTTAATTGATTAATTAAATAGGTTTGGTTTGTAATAAAATTGCAAAGTCCCTAGCATGACTTGAAGCCAAATCTAGGTTATTGGATGTATAGTATAAGTTAAATTTATATTTAAAGTGTTTAAATATGAATTTAATTATGAGAAATTAATTAATAAAGATTAATTAATTAATTTATATTTGATATAAATTGATTATAAGAGGAGAAATAATGATTTTGGATTAAGAACTCAAAATTAAAACATAAGGGTAATTTGGTCATTTCACAGGGTGACATGCGGCACTATGAGATGATGACACATGACACCACATAAGCTTGCCATTTGTCTTCCAATCATGTAAGATGATCAAAGTCAAGATTAACTCTAACTTTGACACTTGGCTTAATGTGATTAAGTCAATTAAAATTAAGATGCAATTAGGTGATGACATGTGGCAAGGGTTTTAAGTGATGACCTAATTATAAAAGGGAAAAGAAAGAAAAATAACCACACTCTTCTTATTCCCTCAAGTGTGCCGCCACCTATGGCTCTCTCTCCTCTCTTCATCTTCTCTCATCAATTCAAAGAGAATTGCCCATATTCCTTGGAATTAAAATTGCTAGAAATTATTTCTAGTGTCCTATACACATCTACAACCTATCTAAAGGCAAATCCCTAATTTACAATTGGTTGGCAAGGCTTGAGAAGCTGGTTTAGGGGCTGCCCATTGGTGATCTTGGTGTGGAAAAGCTAGAGGGACAACTCTTGGGGTCCTAGGTGCTTCCCAAAGGTACCAATCACATCTACAGTGTATCAAAAGGTTAGTGCACATATTCTTCTTTCAAACTAGGGTTCAATTGAATTAATTTGTTAATTCAAAAATCTTAAATGGAAAACATAGATCCTAATACATATTAAAAGTGTTTTAATATGCAATTGAACATTGAAATCAATTAGGCACATAATGGATGTGGCATGATGCATGAAACCTTAGAAGAAAATTTTTGAATTTAATATTCTAATCTAATAATTTACATGCTTCCGCTCCTTCATCTCTACCAACTAATACCCTCATGTTTTTTTTTTTTTTTTCAATATGTGAACTTGAACATGTTCCTAGAGATAAGAATTCTTAATGCATGCTTTAATTATATCTTTTCGACAACCTTTGGGTACTACTAGTAAATCTATCTGAAATCACCTCCTAGAATAGTAGTAATTCTACCAAATGGTTTATTCTCACTATGCCAAAGAATATCCCATAATGTTCTATCAACTAATTCAAAACCTTTCTTATCGGCCAATGGAGATTTATCCTATATGATAAAAAGGTTTGCTTGTGTAACACCCACTATTTTCAATGTTGAAATTCCTATAATTGATGGGAAATTCTTATGAAACTTAAGGTTTCATGGACAAGCGAAATAGTGGTAAGTTTTATATGTGTGCATATAATGTGTTATAGAATCTAAGTGAATTGTTATTTGTCTGTGTGTTCTTGCAAGTGAAGAATTTAAGAGTTCCTTTTTTTTTAGGCAGTACAATTTTCAACAGCTAAAAGCCACTTGACAGCTGAGGGTATAAAAGGCATAATGGCCTGTTTTCTTCGAAAAGAAACTTAAAATTTTCGCTTGATTGTTACTATTAAATGCAAAGAGTAAGGTTGATCCAATTCTTAGCAACTTGTATGTTTGGTTTGCTTGGAAAATCTTTTAGAGACTCAATCATCAAGAGTGAATGGGAGTCTTTTCTCTACTAATTTTCCTAATTTCAATTTCAAGGGAGAAAACTCTTTTCTTTTTAATCTTCAAAATGGCTTTTTTTAATATGATTACATGGGATATTATTGAATAGTATGATTGCATGTAAAATTTGAGTTTAATTAAACCTTTTGAAATTATGGGAGGTTTTGCATGTTTGTTATTTTAATGAAAATTTTATTGCATGTCTTGTCATAGGGTTCTTGAACAAGTCTAGAGTGCTTATAAACATAGGTAAGTTAGGTTTGTAGATGATTTAAAGTTGTTTTGAGGTGTTGTCTCTTTTGTTGAATTTTGGATAAAGAATTTGAGAAAATCTTCAATTTTGTTGAATGTTGGATGCATGTAGCATCCTTCTGTGTTTTTAAGTTGATGGAGGTGTTAGAAATGTGTTGGGTTGATCAAATGGTGTTTTGGAGCAAAGGGATGTAGTTATGTTGGGTTTTGGTGAGTTGAACTTCTGTAGAGTTTGACTTCGGAATTCTAAAAATTCTCAGGCTTGGTTTTCGAAAACCATTATTTTGGCAGCTGGAGTTGTTGCTGTTTCTTGACAATTTCTGGAGTTTAAGATATCAACAATTGAAATTCCCTACTTCAAAAACTGCAGTAGCTACTACCGAAAAAGGGCATTTAAGATTTAGGGCTTCAGTAATTACTACCCAAAAAGGGCATTTAAGGTTCAGGGCTTGGGCACTCATTTTAGCAGCCGAAGTTGGTTCTACTTGCCTTATTTTCTTATTTGTTTTTGAGGCTCCAAAACTTGTTTTTAGACCTCCAAACCTCCAATCAACCTAGAATATATATATATATATATATATGGAGAGAGAGAGAGAGAGAGAGAGAGAGAGAGAGTTTTAGAGATCCAAATAACTCCTTAGGGTCTGACTTTTATAGGATTAGACTTAAGGGACCTGAGAAGCCAAGGTTAAAAGGATAACTATCATTTTAATGATTATTAATAAGAACCATGTTTATACACATGCATCATTTCATGATATTATTAGGTTATATATATCTAAAACATGAATATGCTGCATTATTGCATAATTATTGTTGATGCATGATAAATGTTGGATGACCCACTAGTTTCCCCATGGTACAGATATGTGATATGTTATGATCATGCATGATGTTATATGGTAAGCTAGGTGAGGCCTAATAAGTCCCTAGCTCACTATTTATGATAGAGGAAGACCTAAGGAGCTTCTTTACGAGTTCGACACTTTAGTTATGTTATGATTTTAAGAGAAAGTCCTGAGAAGCATCTATATGAGCTAGTCAAATTGATTATGGGAAATAACTTGTGACAAGTCAATATAACTAGTGACAAGTCAATCTTATGTGAATTGTTTATGATGTGTAAACTCATGTGATTGATGCATTGCATTTGTATGAACTAAATAATATGAATAATGTTTTAATTGGGTTACTCCCTAAGCTTTCCCAAACTTAACCCTTTCCTTTAATCCTGAGGTGCAGAATTACAGGAGTAGAGTTACCTATATGAAGAGCTAGCTAGAGGCATGAGTCTAGCAGTTCTTTTATATGTTTGAGCTTGTAGAATGGAGATGTTAATTATAAATGGTTAGACATTATGCTTAGTTATGTTGAGGATAATATGTGTAATATAAGAGATAAGATGTGTGATGTGTGCTCTCTTCTCTTAAAATAATCTCACTCTCATATTCTATATATGAATGTTAAGAAAGGTTCTAATTTTGAACCAATTTTTAAAGAAAATGTTTATGCTTTGATGTAAATGCTAAAGTGTGATTGTTCATGAGTTACTTGGATTTCAGTCTTTAGGGAATAAGGATATGTTTAATAGGTAGGCTTATTACGGGTTCTAGCAGCCTTAAGCTAACTCATTCTCTAGCACCGGCAACAACCCCTAGTTCGGTCATTACAGCTTGAGTAGATCTGCTACTTAGGATCCTTGTTTAATACTGCATGTTGCCTCTTTTATTGGATTCAAAAGGAAGTGAAACCTAGAATGAGCTATTTGGCCACTTGGTAACAAAAGAGTTGCTACACAAGAACTTATAACTACAAGTGTAATTTTTCTTTGTGATCTCAGTTTGCTTTAGCAATATTCTCCATAAAATAAGTATTTCCCATTCCACCATGGCCATGCATAAAATTAATTTTCCCACATTTTTGTTCAATACATTGCATAATTATATGAAAAATTTGTGTCTAATCATCATTCAATCCCTTGTATAAATTTGTATACTCAATTGTGGTGCCTTTTGTATCACAATTAAACTGCTCTAACATAAATCTATTAGTCAAATCCTCCATGAATTCATTGTTAGGAAGTGGCATACCTTCAAGTTGAGTGAGGGACTTTCCTACCCTTCTCAAAATTTGTTCAAATTCCATTAAGGCAAAATTATGCAATTGTTGATCTGTTAACTGTAAATTGTGAAAATTAAGAAATCTTCTTTATGCATATAAAATATTTTCAAAGAGTATTTCTGAATTTGAAGTCCGTAATAGAAGCATGGTTGCAAACAAATGGCATAGTTGTTTCCTAGTAGCCCATATTAATGCTTCTTTCAAACAATCATCCCATTCCTTATCATCATTAAGGTATCCCAAAGCATATCAAGCTTTTTTGAAAGTTGGGTAGACTCAGCCATTGAAAATACATATATCCTCAAAAGATTGGCATCCTTTTACTGTGTTTAAAAGCATTCTTAAATAATACTTCTTCCCACTAATAGGGTGTGCATAGCATATTCAACCTATTATTCTTCCAGACTTAAGCCTTTTCCACTGTTTTTCTTTTTTAGGCCACACTTATTTTGTGGGAAAGTCAACATAGGTTAATTCTCTAGCATCTTCGTACAATGAATTTATTGTCATCCATGTTGTGAACATTGTGTCTTGCATTAAAAAAATTATATTTTTTTGGTGATATTTTAGTGGGGCAATTTATTTTGCCACTATATGTATTATGATAGGCTAGAAATGTGTGAGTCATGCATTTATCATACATATAATATCTATTGTAGGGAGTCCCAAGAATTTTGCCACTGAAAATGAAAAACAAAAGTGCATGATATAACATGCCTGAAATTTTAGCCTAAGAAGTAAAAATTTTTTGGGGAGAGTTCAAATTGTTATCTTTTGAAAAACTGAAGTTCCCTTTCTTTCCATTTACCTTTCTTTATCTCTTGGTTTCTCTCACCCAATCACCATAGTCAAATCCATAAAATTTAATGTTCTCTCTTCTACATAAAGAAACTGCCATGATCGAAAGTAATTTTGGTGATGTGCATAAACTTTATTTTACCAAATTTACTACCTCTATCATCTTTACAATTGGCATTTGATCCGCATGCAATTTCTTGAATCTCTATTACTATTCTCTCTATCACCTTCATTTTTTCTTTCATGTAATTATTTTTATGTATATATATTTTTTAATTGGGTAAGATTTTTTATAAGTTACACTTAATTCTTTTGTTAATATGGTTGCTAGAAAATTCGAAGTAAAGTGATAGAGAAATTACAATAGAGAGAGAAAGTTTTGGCTAGTTGCTTTCTTGTTGAAGTTGTAGGTTTATGGAGTATCACGTTGAAAGTCTTCGATTTCTACATAGAAATATGAATTTTTAATTTTTAGTTTTGGTGGGTTTGTTTTAAAATTTTTATGGGTATTGTGTCGCGTGTGTGCAGTTGTCGGAGGATATTGAGTGGCATTTTATTGGGCATTTGCTGAGCAATAAATTAAAGTCTACTGGGTATTATTTTATTTTTTTTGGTTTATTTTGTTTCATTTTTTTCAAGAGAAATTGAGAAGGCACGATAGCTTAGCCTTAGCTGATCTCTTTGTATGTACTTTTTACTTACTTTCAGCTTAATTGTGCAAAATAATTTTCCTAGAAGTAGCTTGAATTCCATTATTAGATTCTCTTTGTTTCTTTGTATTTCCTAAAATTGAAGAAGAATTTTGTGGAGAGAAGATGTAAAAAAAAAAGGGGAGAGTTACTATGTGCTCTTGAATTTGCAATTTCTTGGTTGGTAAATTTTAGATTTCCCCACTTCTCCTTGGGTTATAAAAGGGTTTTTACTATAACTTATCATTGAGGCAGCTGCTGTTTGTCAGCAAAGTTAATCCATAAGCTTCAAAATTTTACTGATGAAAAGCTAATGCTATTTGATGGTGTACATGGCTCCATGCACCACTTATATATATATATATATATATGTTTTTCCTCCTTGTCTTCTTTTGGTTGATTTGGTAATTTCCTATATGAATGCTAAAACTCTCCTATGGTTGATCCCATTTGGCTAACTACGATATCTGTAAATTAACTTAGAAACCTTGCCTATTCATGCACTTTGAAAGTAGTGAAAATTTTTTCAGTTAGGATTAAGGAAAGGAATAATGTGCACATTTGATTATATTTATTTGCATTAGCTCTAAGAGATTTGGATTTGTTTGGTGCTCATATGAATTTAACATAACTTCCTGATAAAGAAATCACGATGTTAGGCATGTATTGTCTTGTTGTAAGGTTTCTTCTTTTCCAATCCATGATACTGCTTTTAAAGGTTTTATTTCTATATGTAGTTGGAATCCCAAATCTTGTGTGGTAGAGGGCAGGGGCAGATTTGGAGTCAGTGGGGTCAAAAAAATTTTGTTTTATTTAGTTTAGAAGGGAAAAAATATTATATATAGTAATAAATTATTTATTGAGAAAAAAATAAAAATGCATATAAATTTTCAATATATAACAATAACTAAGTAGAAAAAAATAAAATAATTTCATAAATTATAAATTCTCATTATAATATTAAATTTATATTTGTCCTTGACGAGTTTCATTTTCTGAAAGCGTTGCATAATCACTTCTATCAATGCTATCAAATACATTTGTCTCAATATATGTAATCAAAGAATTATTCAACTATTGATCTCTCATCTGATTATACAATCAAGTCTTCATAGTTTTCATTGCAAAAAATACCCTTTCAACACTTGTAGTTACAACAGGTAATGTCAATGCCAGTTTTATAAGCAAGTAAACTAGTGGATATACTAAATTTTCTTTTGTTGCACAAGCTTTAAGCAAGACCACTAATTCCTTTAATTGTTAAAAACTCATCAGTAGAATGCACATTAATAATATAAGTCTCAAGTTGATTATCAAATGCCATAAGCTCCATTGATGAAAAGCCACATGGATAAAATTGAGCAAGATCAATCAATTTTTCTTTATTAAAAGATGAAAATAAATTATTTGGATTTAAGCATACCACAGAAAGAAGTAATTCGATATTATCTTAGTAAAATGACTATTAAGCCTTGAAGTTGTAAATCTATGACCACATAAAATAACTCCATTTGAAAATGGTGTAAATTGGTAACTTGATAAATTTTTCGCCATGATCTCCCTATCATTTGAAGCATATCATTCAAGGTTAAAACAAATATATTTTGTTTCTCACAAAATGAACAAACTTTAGCTAACAACTTATCCCATCCTTCATCTCTCATCATTTATAACCTTTGTTTTGATATTGTAACCAATGCCATGGCATTAACAATGTCTTGCTCTTTTCTTTGGAAAGCTTTTGATAATTCATTTGTAATACCTAACACACCTTTCATTAAGAAGATCTCTTGAGTTTTTAGAGGTAGCAGCGTTGACATAGGGTTCTTCACATGAGACACCATCATTGAGTTTGTTTTCCTCATGCAGAACTATGATGCTAGTTGAGAGATTACCAAGAGCATCATAAGTAGGTTGGGAGACATCATAATTGGCATTAGAAAAAACCTCTTCATTACACGAGGTGTCATGTGAAACCATAGGACAATTAACGTTGCTACTAGAAGGCCCATTTTCACTATACGAATGATCAAAATCACTAGACTACTTTTTGAATGACAGATGATTGGGACTACTAGATGTGTCAACAGTATTGGGACTACCAGGTGTCTTGCTCACCAACATTTCCTCTTCACTAGAAGAATGACATGCTCCTTCCACATCATCAACAAGTCAATCAAGTTCCACGTCATCATCTTCCTCAAGTGACGAAGGTTCAAACTTGCAATGATTTATAGATGATGGTTGAAAGAGTTCATTACAAACTTATTCATTTACAAGAATATAATGGCGAGAGTTGGTGATGTCCACTACAATTCGTTTGGTAATATGCTAAGGGAAGGACAAACACATTAAGAATTCCTCTTTAATAATGTTTTAACATTTGCTCTGGTTAGGCTATAATAGAGAAATACATGGTGAGAGGACGATATGATTCAAATGAATAAATTCTTTCAAAAGACAAAGAGTGGTTATGTAGGTCTGTAGTGGCTACTTAAGGGATATAAACTCCTCAACCAACTTGGAAGTGCACTTTATATCTTAGGGAGTGTTTACTATTAAGGTCTCTCCTTTAGGAGGTGATCTAATTCTCCTAAACTTTGAGTTAAAGGAACTCATGGACTGCTTCATATCGGAAACTAGTGATTGGCTTACCCAGTGGGTATCGGATTTCAAGCCTTGGGAATCATTCCTCACACCTACAAAAAGGATAATCTGGTTAAGATTGCATGGGTCCCATTACATGTTTGGAGTGTAGATTTTTTCCATTGACTGGGGAATCAATTTGGAACCTTCATTTCTGTTGATCATGCTACACAGTCTGTGACACCCCTCACCCGTCTACAATGTAGCCGAGCAAGGCATGTCACACAGAGTGCCAGAGCACCTTATCTTATCTTATCTTATTTTAATTTCTAAATATTCATTTTATAGGTTTAAATAGCCTTTTATGTGAAATTCATATCATTTATGTCCTTTATTTTAAATTTTGATAAATTTGAATTACCACAAATTTTACTGAAAATCCGGCAGAGTGCCGGCTATAATTTGGAAAAACAGTTCTTAAAAACCTGCTAAAAACACTCCTAATAAATTTTCAAACCCACAACTCCTAACATCAATCCAATTCTCAACAAATTTTCAATCAATTTCCATAATGTCATTCATATCATAACAATCTCAAATTCATGAAAAAAATACTCAAATTTTATTTATTTACAAAATATACAAACATTTACATAAACTTCAAATTTGATAACTTTACAATGTACATGACAAAATCCATATTTACTACAAAATACAAAATATCAAAATACAAAAGAAACCTAATGTCCTACCATGAATGCATTGTAATGTAGATGACTTTGGACTCCTTACAGATCTGACTAATCACCCAGTCTGTGGTCTGCTGGGCTCCTTATCTTTATCTCCAGAACCTACGCATAGCAAAAAGCAACGCGTTAAGCAATACTGCTTAGTGGTGCCAATATAAAATAAAAATAAAATAAAATAAAATAAAATAAATGTTTATGCAATTTGTTATTAATATTTTATGCAGACTAAAATTTTTGGTAATTGTTAACAATTTTATCAATTTAGTACATTAGTTAGTAATAATTTATTAAGACTTAATGTAATTGCCCAAGTAACCTATGCAGCTGACTGAACTAGATAAACGGGTAAACTAGCACTGGGTACCAAGTACCTCGGGTTATCACACCATCGGTCACAAAGTGTCTCCCAGTGTGTAACAAAATAGCTGATAAGCCGCAACAATAATCGGGCATAAGGCCAAGTATCCAATAGTGTCGGAATGGCTAAAATCCATAATATCATGAAATGGCCACATAAGCCATAAATCACAGAATGGCATAATGCCATATGCAGTACTACTATCGAAACCCTTTTGGTATGCCAACCTATCCAAACCAATCATACTAGGTGATACAGAGTGAGAGCCCAGCAGACCTCAGACTGGATGAGAGTCAGATCTACATTGTGTCCAGTGTCCCTCATCCGTGCAGTATTTTGGGTAGGACCATTAGGCTTTATTAGTAATTTTGTAATTTATAATTAGACTCCCATTTTGTAATGTAAATCAGACACTTATGTAATTATTGTGAAATATATATTTGTATATTAAATTTGCACATGATGTAAATTAATAAAGTTTTAAATTTCATATTTGAGTTGTGTATGCATGGAAATGATTTGAAATTTCATATGTGTTTATATGAGTGACATTAAATTGATGATGAGAATGAGAATATTACTACATTTGTTTTCAATCAGGTGGAAAATCATCAAAATATTAATAAATTAGGGGAAACTCCGTCGGTTTCACTGTTAAAATAATTGGATTTAAATTTAATAAAAATAAAATGTGAAAAATTAAGAATGAATGAGATAAGTTAAGACGCTCTGGCACCAAGTGTGACATATCTCACTTGGCTACACTATAGACAGGTAAGGGGTGTCATAGTCAACTCAGAAAATCGACCAAACACCCACACCAACCTTATGCCTAACATAATGTTCCACCTCCACAAGGTCTTTACATGGTTTTCACCACCCAAAATAACCCTAAATAAATTATTGACCTTATCCAACCCATTCAGAAGCCTAATGAACCTTAGTTTATAATGGTTGTTAACATTTAGGATAGTTCTAGTGATGATGAGGGTCCTTTAAATGTCTTAACCAATTCTGATGGAGAGGAAAAGAAGAGGGTGAGTAACATAACTTGAAGTGGTAGATCTTATCCTGATCTACCCATTGAGAAGGATAATGGAAAGGGTAAGAATAAGGAGGTGGCAAAAAAAACAGTTGAGGAAGAAGAGAGAAAGACTCTTAACTTCATGAAAAAGGGAGTAATTACCTAGACACATGATCAGAAGCTACCACACGTGGAAGAGCTAGAACAAGAAATCGACACCATTGATCTAAAAACTGTATGGAAGCCAAGCACTAGGACTTATATGCCTAAGTTCAAGTTGTCTTTTGTAATGATAATAATGCTAATATTTTGATTTTTGATGTACCTTCATATGGATTTTGAGGCAAAGATCAATAATATAACTAGTCATTTTGCTTACTTGTTTAATGCTTATCCCAATGGGTATTTGGCATTCATAACCATTTCTGTTAATGCATTAAAATCAACCTATATTAATTTGGGTACACTAAGAAACCCTAAAGAAATGAAGTTGACTGAAGATCTAGTTCAAGAAGAAAGAAATAGATTTATAACTTTATTAAGAAAGTACCAAGAAGTGTTTGCCTTATCTTATAAAGATATAATACAACACAAGATCCCTACAAATCCAAGCATGAGGTCGGTAAAGCAAAAGAAACATTGGCTTAAAGCTAAATGGGAAGAAAAGATAGCTTAGGAGGTGAAAAAGATCATTGAGGCTGATTTCATTGAAGTAGTCTAATACTTGAAGTGCTTAGCTAACATTGTATCGATTCCAAAAAAAGATGGATAAGTTCAAATGTGTGTGGATTATCAATGTCTGAACAGGCCCACTCCCAAAGTATAATCTTCCATTGCCCCACATTGATATGCTTATTGACAGTGCTACTTGTATGGCCATTTGTTCCTTTATAGATGGTTTCTCAGGCTACAATCAGATTCTTATGGATTTGATAGACAAGGCAAGACAGCCTTTATCATAGAACGGGGAATGTATTGGTACAAGGTCATGCCATTTGGATTAAAAAATGCTAATGCAACTTACCAAAGGATGGCCACTATGCTCTTTCATAACATAATGCATAAGAAAGTCAAGGCATACTTGGATGATAAGCTGGTTAAGTCCTCAACTAGGGAAGGGTAGTTTGAGGCATTAAAAAAAAAAATTCTTCTAAAGGATCATCAAGTACAAGCTAAGGCTTAACTCCATTAAATGTTTTCAGAGTCATCCAGAAGGCTATTAGGACATGTGATTGGCAAGGGAGGGATTGAGGTTGATCTAGACAAGGTGAAAAACAATTCAAGAATTGCCAGCCCTAAAGAAAGAAAAGGAAATTAAAGAATTCTTAAGGAAATTATAGTATATTAGTAGGTTCATAGCTAGACACATAACTACCTATGAACTAATTTTTAAGTTACTAAGAAAGAATTAGCCAGTGGTGTAGAATGAGCAATTCCAAGAGTTATTTGAAAACATAAAGCAATACTTAAGTAATCCGTTGATTTTGTCACCACCTATTCTAGAGATTTCTCTACATATCGATCAAAGATATAGCCTTATGGGCAATGCTGGCATAAGAGGATGAAAGCCTGGAGAGAGCAATCTACTACATCAGTAAGAAACTTTTTCTTATGAAGAAAACTATTTGTTAATAGAAAAGACATGTTTAGCAATTATATGGGCAACTAGGAAACTAAGGCACTATTTTCAATCCCATCAATTTGTGGTTGTGTCTCAAATGGATCCTTTGAAATACTTGTTTGAGGTGCTAACCCTAGTTAAAAAGTTAGCTACATGGTTGATCTTACTATCTGAATTTGATATTATGTACGAGACTCAGAAAGACCATTAAAAGAGAGTGTGGTGGATGAGTTTCTTTCTGAAAATCTAGTCAATGAGAAGGAAAAAGTTGAAGCAAATTTCCTAAATGAGAATCTCGAACTAATAGAAGTATAGGGATGGAAGATGTATTTTGATGGTACTGTGAATAAAAGTGGAACCGGTGTCGGAGTAGTCTTGGATGCACCAAATGGAAAACATTTACTAATGTAAAAAAGGTTATGCTTTCTAGCCACTAAGAATGTGGCAAAAAATGAGGCCTACATCTATGGACTAGAAGCATTGATAGCTATTAGGGCTAAAAGATGTAGAGATAATTAGAGATTCGATGCTAGTGGTCTCCCATATTAAAAACGAATGAGAATTAAAGGATGAAAAATTAAGGCCATACTTAGGGTATGTAAGGAAACTATTAGAAACTCTTAGCTAATTTTAACTTGGTGACCAAGAAGCACATGCCTCAAGCTCATAAACAAATGGCGGATTCCCTAGCTACATGAGCGACCCTATGGGAAAAGGATGATCAAAAGTTGACCCAGCCAATTATTGTAATAAGAAGCAAGATTTCATGCCATGATGGATTAGCACCAGCACATTAAGACCTAGAGGATGAAGGGAAATGATATGAAGACATAAAGAGGTATCCATAAGTAAGGGAATACCCACTATCTACGAACAAATGGAATAGAGCTACAATTCATAGATTAGCCACTCAATTTACTCTATCTAGGGGTAACTCTACAAAAGGTTCTTTGAAGGACTCTTACTCTTATATGACAGAAAAATAGGCTGATCAAATAATGGAAAAAGTACATGTTGGAATGTGTGGTCCTGACATGAATGGAAGGGATTTGGCTGGGAAAATTCTAAGGTTGGGTTATTATTGATCTGCCATAGAAACTGACTGTGCCAGGTTTATCAAGAAGTGCAATGAATGTCAAATCCATGGAAACTTGAATCATCTACCGCCAAGTGAGCTCTACAAAATAACTTTGTCTTGGTCATTTTCTGTTTGAGGCATAGACATCATCGAGAAGATTTCTTCCACAACATCTAATGGCCATAGATTTATAATTATGGTAATCAATTACTTCACTGAATGGGTTGAGGTTGAATCCTACATAGTGTTGGGCACTAAGCAGGTGAGAAGTTTGTTTAGAAAAATATAATAAGTTTATTTGGAGTGCCTCATGAGAAAGTCTCAGATAATGGCACTCAGTTTAAGGGTGATTTTCTAGAGCTATTTGAAGAGTTAAAAATCAAACATCATAAGCCTTCACCATATGCCTCAGACTAATGGAGCAGTTGAAGCAGCCATTAAGAATGTGAACACTATTTTGAAAAAATTGTCAAAATATATAAGGATTAGTATGAGAAACTCCCTTATGTTCTTTGGGGGTTATTACACATCCACGGGGCAACCCCACTCTCTTTAGTATATGAAACTGAAGCAGTACTATTCATTGAGTTAGAAGTTGAATCCTTAAGAGTGATGCTTGAAGCTAAGGTCCCAGAAAATATGTGGACTCAAAAAAGATATGAGGAATTGCCTTGATTGATGAAAAGAGAATGAGGGCCTTGTATCACATGTATGTCTATAAAAAAAAAGATAGCCCGAGCCTTTAACAAAAAGCTTAGTCCAAGAAAGATCAAAGAAGGTAATATGGTTTTGAAATAGGCCCGACCCATTCCTTTTGATCGAAGAGGAAAATTCAAGCCAAACTAGAATGGCCCATATATTGTCAATAAGATCTTGCCAAGAGGTGTCATGAGAATATCATACTTGGATGGAAATAAGTTCCAGGAACCAATTAACCTTGATAAGGTCAAAAGGTACTCATGTGAGATAAGCCTGCTAAGATGAAAACCTATAAAAGGTAGTCTAGGCAAAAGTTAGCGTCAGGAAATAATAAGAAAAAAGGAAAAAAATAAAAAAGTAAAAAAAGAAAGAGGAAAAGAAAAATAATAAACACTCGGTTGAAAACCCAAAAGGCTGGTCTAAGCAAAAGATGATTAAGTGAAGATCTAGATGGAAAACTCGAAAAGGCTATTTAGTATTTATAAAGTTTATTTCAAAATTTGAAAGGATAGAAATTTAGCAAAACTAAATGTAAAAGAGATAATGGTATACCTGAATTAATAAAGAAGGTTTTTAATGCATGATAAGAAATAGATCTTATTTAGTTATGATTGTACATGCTTGAAGGATACATCAAATAACTAAGTAGTAGGACTACATGTTTCAGTTTAATGTGGGTTTTCTTATCATGATGGAATAATCAATGGTGAATACTCTGACAGTAATTTGAGTTAAAATAATAAAAAAAACCTAAATAAGAAAGCCCAGAAAGGCGATTTAGGCAAAAATAAAGCTTGCTAAGTTAAAAACCCAAAAGGGCAGCTTAAGCAAAAGTTAGAGCAAGATCGTTGAAATGAAAACTCAAAAGGCCCTTTCAAGCAAAAATTAGGGCATAAAGAAGGAAATGCATAAGTAGAGTAAGTTAAACATGGTCTTAGAATGACAAGCCACAGTAAGAAGGACAAGGGAGGTCAAAGAAAAATTAGAGAAAAATTGTATTTTGACCTAGTGGTAATCTCTTGATTTGCATTTTAAAAAAAAAAAAAATTGAAAGATTCTTACCTCCCTAATGAGTTTTCGACAATACCACCATTAAAGCTTTGAAACTTTTAGAAAAATCCACAGTGATATTCATCCCCATTAAAGTTTTCAAAGATATTTCCTACTGGAAATAAGCATGCATACATGAAAGATAGAAAGTGCATAGATTGTCACACCTTACACCTTTGTAAGATAGTATACCTAATGAATTGCTGAACTTCACCTATCGATAAATCATTAAATATACTACAAGGGATTTTAAACAATTCAAACTCATTTTTAAGTTAAATTATTGTTGAAGAATTTAGAAAATGTTAAGAAATCATTTTAGTATTTTACAATTTAAAGAATCTTCTTTCATTTTATTTTACGGAAAAATTGCATGGTGACAGTTATAATTCCATAAAAATCAAAATTTACACCTGTGAAAAACAACCTGTAATAATTAATTCACACAAATTTAAAATCAATCCATAATTAAGAAATTTCTCTTTTTCATTCAACATCAAGAAGTAATATTATCTCATTTACAATTCAAAAGAATATTTAATTACAACTTTACAAATATTCAAAGTTACAAAAATACTATTACAAAGTTCATGTACAAACTGCTCATCGTCTTTACATACATACATATAGCTACAAATACATTCAAAATAAAATTACAAGGGTATACCTAGTATATACCCAAAGATTACTCCAAACTCAGCCTCAAACCATAACTTCAAGTAAACTCACTCAACTTCTTTATCTTTTCCTTTACCTGCGACAGCATACAGAAGCTATCGCTGAATATTTCACTTAGTGGTGCACAACTAAAAATTTTCAAACTGAATATAAAACATGATTTATCAAATCATAACCAAGAGTTTGGAATATCCATATTTTCCACAACTTATAAAATTGATGTCAAACTTTTCAATCATACAAATCATTTGTTTCAATCACATTTTATCAAAGCATTCACAAATCAATGGTGTTGCCAACAATCACACAGTTAGGGCCATGACACAAAATTTCATGATCAATGCCGTGTTATATACCACGACAAAGTAATCTCAACCCCATTAACCGTTATTAATGAGGGAGGGGGCTAGCTAGCAATATGAGTACTCATCTGATCTCAACCTCAACTGGCAAGCCAGAGAGGGAGGTAACATAATCAATCTCACCTCAATTAATGAGGGACACAAATCAAATTGCCATGCCAACTATGATTTCAAAAAAAATTCAAAATAATTTCCATTCAATAATCACATTGCAAATCAAATAATTACATTTCATTTATCGAAAATCCCCTTATAGGGTTGGTAACACATCAATTCTCTAAACACTTCTAAAAACATTCAAACCGGTTCACTCCCTTGCTACAATAATTTTAAATAGCCAACATCCGCCATTCCACAATTATAAATTTATTTCACATTCAAAATTCTCAAACCAAAGTAAATAATTCTCAAATGCAAAAAAGAAAGCATACTTGGCTTGAACAAAGTTGATTCAATCCATTTACAATTTTTAAAACAAAAAGCAATTGAGTTGTGCACAAACCTTATATAAATCTCCTTTTCCTTGACTTACTTCTCCTTGTCTTTCAAGGTCTCTTTTTCTACTAAAACACACAAGTGCAATGTTTCAATACTCATCCCAAATATCATCAATAACTAATTAAATAAATATCTAATGAATCTCTAAGCTAACTTTGCAATTTCAATGAATTCTGGGTTTAGGGCAATTCTAGACCTTGACTTTAGAACCAAATTCTAATCTAGGTCCAGTCATAATTTGGGAAGGTGATCTTAATAAAAGTTGTTCCTCTATGTCTTAGTTTTATTTTCCTTTTTAAATCATTCAATTTGGGATTCTAGATCTCAAGTTATGGCCAAATTACTAGACACTATTTAGAGTGCTATATCCTAAAATTCTAGGTTATCCGAGCACCTTATGCATAGAATGTGGATCAGTCCCTGAAACAAAGTTTTAGTGTGACAGTAAGTAATGCCACCTCTAATATACCTTAATTAATTGATATCATGCTTTTGAATATAATTTATGAAACATACTTTATTTAAGCCATTTATCAAAAATATTATTTATTTGAGGTTCCGAAAATTTTAAAGAAAATCAAAATGGAGAAAAAAAACACTTCCAAATAATTTTCCAAACAATCCCAACTTCAATTCATCCACAAAGTCTCAATATCAAGATCTCAACAACATTTGATTTTCAGTTGTCAATCATCATTTCTCAGTGTACTCATATGTATAATCAACAATTAAATACTCAAATTACTTCCAGACATAAACATATATCTTCATTATTTTAATGAACCTCAAAATACATAACACAACTTAAAAAACATATGAGAAAATAAAAATTTATTACAGAATGCCAAAATGACACCTAGTGTCCTACCAATGGTTGAGGTGACAAGGACAGGATGAACTCAAATAATGCTTAGTGGTGCGATAATAAAATAAAAGAAATAGCAAGAAAATAGATATGTAGTGAATGTATATGTTTCATTTGTTTTGAATTTGTATATCATTAACTTTGTACACTTTTATTCATTTGGTTGCCCAAGTAACCTACACTATATGCATCTAATATATCCAAGGCCAAAGCTCAATAAATGGCTAAAAGCCATGAAATCGCATATTGCCAAGTGCCTATTGGCATGCCAAACTATCCAAACCAATCTTGTTAGGTATACTAGGGCATTTGAAACCTTTAAATTCTTCAATTTGTGAATTTCAAGTTTTTGGTGTCACTATTCACCTCATTGGTCAACAAAAATGTTGACTTTTGGGTAGGAAATATGTACATTGACTTTGGCACTCTCAATATACCACATTTGGCATTCAAAACTTGTTGGCATTAAGCATTTATACCATTTCAAAGTTTAAACCAAGGGAAGCAGAATTTTCAGTTTTTGTAGCTCAACTTTACTATTCCATTGGACACTGTTGCAGTGGGAATTTGAAGAAATGGCAAACATGAAAGTTGTTCCTTATTTTGTCTAGTTGAATTTCGTTTTTTGAATCACTCCATTTGAAGTTTTTTAGCTCTAGATATGGTCCAAAAACCACAGCTGGCCGGATTGCCAATCTGCAGAATTGACCATATCTGAATCACTTGGTTGAATGGGTTCTGGCCATAATTTGGGGTAGATTCCTTCATGAAAGTTGTTTGTCTATGTCTTAACTTATTGCTGTAAAAATTTCAGGTCAATTGACTATATCTACAGTGAGTTATGGCCAAATGAACAGTTACTGTTCATTTGGTCAAGATTTGGTCCTCTTGCTTTGGTCTTTTGGGCATGGTTTCTTTAGCAAAAATGTGCCATTATAAGCCTAGTTTCATGTCCAATTGGACAAACACCAATTGGACCAACACAACCAAAGATATGGCTGTGTGCAAGTGACATTCACTTTGCCATGCATTATTTCAGTCCAAATTGTGGTCAACTTACCTAAAATGGTCACTAATTGACCATTAGAGTGTTCTTTAACAATTACATAAGCCAAGTCAAGTTTTCTCTCCTAAACACTAGCTCAAATTCATAGTTTTTGTACAACTACCCTAGTTAACTAACTAAATTAATATCCTTATGTTTATATACTTTAAACTTGATTTGTAGTTCATTCCAAGTCAATCAAAAACACCCAATTCTATTCCTTCCCTAGGGCAGCCAAAATCCATGGGGTGCATATACTCAAATTCTATTCATTTAAGTTACAAAATCTCACTTATTTCAAGTCACCTTCATGGATTAAAAGAGGTTTATATACAAATATGCACTAACCTTTAAGTGGCAGAATTTTCCCAACTCAAAACTTCACTTTCTTCCCTCTTCTTGGCTGCCAAAAGCTTCCCCAAGAGATATGGTCAAGTTTTAATGAAAGAAGTTAGGGTTTAGTGGTGTAACAAGGGAGAAATTAAGCTTTGGAAGTGAGGTCTAATGGAGGTTTAGGGCAAGCAACATTTCGGCTGGTTTATGGAAGGAGATGGCAGCTGGTTTTTTAATTGTTTTGGTCTTCATTTTGTCTCTTTTATTTGCTTTATATGTATTTGTTATATGGCTATTGGTGGAAAATTTTAAATGACATCTTAATGATGTCATTATTTTTGATTTTTCTTTTCTTTTCTTTTCTACTAGCTTTACATTAATTTTTCATCAACATTAATTCATATTTTATGTTATAATAATTATTTACTCATTGGACAAGTTGGCCAAAAATCACCTCAATGACCAAAATGCCCTCCGCTTGGCTTAGCGGGTCAAAATTTTGAAAAATTTTTCTAAATATTTTCTTGGCATTCTAATACCATGGGAACCTCAATAACCCTTCTCTGGAGTCCCAAAAATTATTTTATAATTTTTCATTTAACTGTATTTTATTTCTAAAATTTTTATTAAATTTTTCTTATTAGTATTTGAGTAAATTTTTGGTTCCTCACTTTAGTTTAAATATTTTTGAATGTACGGAGTTGCTACCAGGAGGGTGTTACATTTAGCCTTTTGTCTTAGGTTTCTAAATCATTTTGAATCACTTCAATTGGAGTTTTGTAGAGGAAGTTATAGCCTAATAACCATTCGGAGGTCACAAGGTAGATTGACTAAACTATAGGAATTCCAGATTTGGCATTCCTGAATTACCTCAACATTTCCCCTACTTTGGCCTAAGAACTGGGCTTAGGTCAAAAGATCAAAGTTGTAGTTCTATGTTTTATGAGTATTTTGGCTTTGGAATTACTCAATTTACTATTGTGTAGCTTGAGTTATGACAATTTTGCCAAAACTGGTAGGATGCCTAATTCTTCACATTTTCCCAGTTTAGTCCAGAATCAGGGCAGATTCTTGGACTTACTTTGTTCAAGCAATTTGATCAAGTTAGGGTCATATTTTGGCTTCATGATCTTCATTAGAATTGTTCTCGTATGTCTCAGGATTCCATAGGTTCCAGAATTACCCAAATTGGAGTTTTCTAGAGTGAGTTATGCTTATTTGATTAGGTACTGTTCATTTGGTCAATTTTTCTAGGTCCAGAATTGGTAACCCAGATTGAAGCCCTAATTATGATTCCCTATGGTCATTTTTTGGGTAGACCTCTCTTCATGAAAGTTGGAGCATTATGTCTTAAGTTTCATTTTCAATTGGTTTCACACCAATTAGAATTGTGTAGCTCAACTTATGAGCCTCTAACCACATTGGACTCAAGTGTCCAGATTCAAGACCTAATGTTCAATTTTGTTTTCATCAATCCCTTCACCAAACCAATACCAATTCCCAACCAAAGCACATCAAATGACCATAATTCAACATCAATAACCCTAATTGCACTTCATACCAAAAAAACCCTAATTTCTCCAAAACCCTAATTTCTCAACTTCAATTTCAACAAATCCAATCAAATTCAATAACATAATTCTTACATACATCATCATGCAACACCAACAATCATGTTTAATTGCATTTAAACCATCAAAACCCCTATCTTCCCAAGCTGGTTGAAATTCCCTCGTAGTGTTCATGCAAGATTTTCATCAATTTTCTTTGCTATTGCCCATAATCAATCTTAAATTCAAGGAATATAAGGTAAACTAAGCTTGAAGAGTAACTTACCTCACTTAGCACTTTTCCAATCTTCTAATTTCTTCAATTTTCTTGAGTTCTTTTTATTCTAATCTTCAATTTGAGGTCTAATTTGAAGTTTTCCTAAGATTTACTATAGGAATTATGAAAGGATTTCAAGGATTCAAGAGCTTGGATTAGCTAACAATGGAGGAAGATTAGAGAGAGAGAGAGAGTCGGCCATACATGGAACAGAAGATAAAATTTGTTTTTATTTCACTTTTAATTGTTTTTGTCTTATTTTACATATCCCAATATAATTATTTACATTATAATTATAATTATTATTGTCACACCTCACCTCTTCGTAAGGCATAACATGATCCCGTAGTATACTTAATGAATTACCGAACTTCGCTTACCAATAACCCATTAAATACACTGCAAGGGATTTTAAACAAATTCAATTCATTTTAGGATCTAAAGTGATGTTAAATCATTATTAAAAAGCCATTAATTGGAGTTTAGGTTATGAGTTAAATATTTTTTTAATTAATTTGTTATTTCTGCAAATTTTACAAAAATTTCGACAGAGTGTCGGCTATAATTTGAGAAAATAGTTCTTCAAAAACCTGTTAAAAACACTTCTAATAAAGTTCTCAACCACAACTCCAATTAATCTCAACAATCCAACTCATTTCAATCAACACAAATGCATCACATTTTCAATAAATCTCATCATCATAAATTTTAACTCAGTTTACATATAAAAGTCTCAATCTACATAAAGAAAACCAAAAATAATATCATTACAAACTTTACTGTACAACTGCTCGACTAGTTCAATAGATACATATGAATAAAATTTACATCAAAAGAAATTACAAGGGTATAAAATATTATACCCGTTAAAAGTCTTCAAAAGGTGCTTCTTTGTCGCTATAGCAACTCACTTTACTGCTTTATCCTTTCCCTATCTGCGAAAGCAATAAAAAGCCATCGCTGAGTAATTTTACTTAGTTGTGCACAATAAAAATTTTTAAGTTGCTGAAAATAAAAGCTTACATCGATAAACAAATATTTAAACCCCTTTCACAATCACATTTCATGAAATTGATGTCAACATTTATAATACCATTTTATCAAAATAATTTATAAATCATAGTATTGCCAATCCATAACACAACTTAGGTCATGATGCAAAATTTCCAAATAATACCCTGTTGTACACCACGACTAAGTAATCTCAACTCCACTAATCGAAATCAATGAGGGAGGAGGCTAGCTAGCTACATGAGTACTCATCCAATCTTAACCTCAAACTGGCAAGCCAGAGAGGGAGGAAAATAGTTCATCTCAGCTCCATAAATGCCAATCCATAACACAACTTGAGTTTAGTGTTCCATTGGACCTATCTACAGTGGAAATTTGGCTAAACTTTCTCATTAAAATTGTTCCTTAATGTCTTAGATTTAATTCTCTCTTTGAATCACTTCATTTGGAGTTTTGTAGCTCAAGTTATACCATTTTTACAAAGGCTAGCCGGATTGGTCAAAACCCAGAAATTCTGGGCACATTAGGGTTTTGGCAGATTTGGTAAGCCAACTTTGGTTGGCAATTTGACTAGGTTATGGTCAGAATTTGGGTTTATGTTCTTCAAGAAAGTTGTTCTACTATGTCTAATCTTTTTAATGGTTTAAAGTTCAGGTCATTTGGACCTCTCTACACAAAGTTATGACCATTTGAATAAGTATTTTTCATATGATCAGTTTTGTCCAGTGGCAGGGTACCTAATCCAGATTCAACCTAATTTTACACCAACTTGTGGTTAGTTTTAGGGCAAGGTCTCTGCATAAAAATTATTGCTTTGGGTCTTAATTTTCATCTCTAATTGGACTCACACCAATTGGAGGAACAAAATTTCAGTTATATCCATTTGAGTGGGCAAGGGTCAAGCTGTCCAGATTTGGACATTACCACATTCACACTTCAATTCAATTCCATGCATTCAATCACACTTATAAGCACACCAATTGACCAATTTAAGCATCAATAATGTCAATTGGGCATCAATTCACCAAAATCCCCAATTTCCATTCACAACCCTAAACCCCAAGAACCCTAATCTTCCAATTACTTCAATTCATGCAATTCCAAATATACTAATTACATATCTTTAGTCATTTAAGCTTAAATACACATTTAATTGGATTAAAACACATCAAATCCCCTCAAATCCATGGCTGGCCGAAATTTGCTTCTCTCCCCACAAGCATGATTTTCATGTTTTTATGCATAATTTCATGTTTTTCAACTTCAATTCAATTAATTACACATAAAGAAAAGCTTTGAATTCACTTTTCTTACTTGGGGCTTTTTCAATCTTCAACTCCTCTCTCAATTTCTTCAATTCTTTACTTCAATCCTTTTAATTACTATCAATTTCCAAGTTTTCTACAATTTTTGGGTGAAATTTATGGGTGGATCAATGGGTTGAAGAGCTTGGAATGCTCATTCATGGAGGAAATGAAGGAAATGAAAAGGAGAGAGAGAAAGTGAGGCTGGTTCACTTGAAGAAGAAAGCTAAATAAATTTTTTTCTTTTAAATTTTGTCTTTTTATTTGTGTAATTATCCTCCAACTTTTCAAATTATAAAATTATAATATTTATTATGTCATGCTTACATGTAGGTGATGTCATAATTTACTTTAAATTGATTTTCTTTTCTTTTCTTTTTTCCTTTCCTTCCACTCACCTCTTCACTTGTAATCTATTTTTCGCAATTTTAATTTTCTACATTTTAATGGACATTTAGGCCAAGAGTCACCTCTAAGGGTGAATTGACCATTTTGCCCCTTATCGATCTGATCCGTTTTTCCAATAGTACTAGGTTGCTTTCTGAACTCTGATTCATTTATTTAAACTGGTTTTCTATTCTTTTCTATGGTTTTCACATTACCATTAGCTTCGCAATAATCCTTAGGCCTGGGGTGCCATAAGGTCTCACACGAAATTAGGGTAGTAACTGAGCTCGCAGCCACTTCCCGGTACGGTCACCCATCGCTGTGACCTCGGCTCATTATGCTTTGTTTTCTTCATTTCCATTTTACCTTCATATAATTGTTATTAATTTTTGTTCATGGCTTTTTTAGATGACTTAGATATGGTTTTAAACCCCTGGGCTATATGGACCGACACTAGTCACCGGAACAGTGGGATGTACGGAATTAATGAATGTAGGGGTGTTACAATTCTTGCCCCCTTAAAATAAATTTTGTCTCGAAATTTTACCTGGTGTTAGTCTTTAAACAGCTGTGGGTGCTGCCTCCTCATGTCCTCCTCATGTTACCAAGTAGCTTCTTGGCCTGAATGGTGGTTTCATAGCACTTTAACCAGTGGTATCTGCTTGTTCCTCAGCGGCTTCACCTTATGTGCCAGAATCTCTATGGGCTCTTCCTCATAAGTGAAGTCTGGATTCACTTTAATTTCTTCTACTGGTAGAACATGCAAGGGCTTTGATCGATACCTCCTTAACATAGATACATGAAAAATATTATGTATCTTTTCTAACTCTGGTGGCAATGCCAATCGGTATGCTAGAGGACCCACTCTTTTCAGAACCTCATATGGTCCAATAAAATGAGGACTTAGCTTCCCCTTTCTGCCAAATCTCATAATCCTCTTCCAAGGGAAAACCTTGAGGGATACCTTGTCACCCACTATATATTCAATATCTCGCCTCTTCAGATCAATATAGGAATTCTGATGATCTGATGCAGCCTTGAGTCTACCTCTGATAAGTTTAATCTTCTCCATTGTCTGCTGAATAATTTTTAGGCCAATCAGTTTCCTTTCACCCACTTCATCCCAACACAGAGGAGTTCTACACTTTCTGTCATACAGAGCTTCATATGGAGGCATCCCTACGCTTGATTGATAGTTGTTACTGTAGGCAAACTCAATCAAAAGCAAGTGTGTATCCCAACTACCTTCAAATTCAATCAAACAAGCCCGTAGCATATCCTCCAAGATCTAAATTACCCTCTCAGACTAATCGTCTGTTTGTGGATGGAATGTCGTACTGAAGTTCAATCTAGTTTCTAGGGCTTTTTTCAAACTACCCCAGAATCTAGAAGTGAATCTTGGATCTCTGTCTAACACAATCGATACTGGCACTCCATGAAGTCTCACTATCTCATCAAGGTATAGTTTAGCCAATCTGTCTAGGCTATAGTCCATCCTCACTGGCAAAAAATGTGCAAACTTCGTTAATCTGTCCACAATGACCCATACTGCATCATGATTCTTCTGTGTACTAGGAAGTCCCATCACAAAGTCCATTATAATTCTTTCCCATTTCCACTCGGGAATCGGCAATGGATGTAGCAAACCAGCTGGCACTTGATGCTCTGCCTTTACTTGCTGACAAGTTAGGCATTTGACCATATACTCTGCTATGTCTCTCTTCAAACCCATCCACCAATAGTGCTCTTTGACCATTCTATACATTTTAGTTCCACTAGGATGCATAGCAAAAGGAGAGTCATGTGCTTCCTTCATAATGATTTGCCTCAATTCCACATCATTTAGAACGCACACTTTGCCCTGGTATAGCAACAACCCATCATCATTCATTGTAAATTTAGGTTTCTTGCCATTCTGAGTTTCTTCCATCAATTTCTGATATTTTTCATCATTCTGGGCCACCATTTGGATCTGTTCTATCAACACTGGTTTCACTTGCCAAGTAACTATCATCTGCCCCTCATCATCAACCTCCAAACTAGCATGCAGTGCTTTTAATTCATGCGCCATGGATAAAGGAGAAACTTTTAAGCTAGCCATGGTTTTATGGCTCAAAGCATCAGCGACCACATTTGCCTTCCCTGGCTGATAGTCTATCAGACAATCATAGTCCTTAATCAGTTCTAACCACCTCCTCTGCCTTAAATTCAACTCTTTTTGGGTGCTTAAATACTTCAAGCTCTTGTGATCTGTATAGATATAACACTTCTCCCTATACAAATAGTGTCTCTAGATCTTCAGAGCAAATACTATGGCAGTAAGCTCCAAGTCATGTGTAGGATAGTTTCTCTCATGTGGTTTTAGCTAACATGATGCATAAGCAATAACATTTCGGTCTTGTATCAGTACACAGCCTAACCCATTGTGAGAAGCATCACTATAAATAGTGTATTCTTTACCCGGTGTAGGTAAAGTCAAGAATGGAGCTTCAGTCAAACACCTCTTCAATTCATCAAAACTCTGTCGACATTTATCAGTCCACTGAAATTTTACATCTTTCCAAAGCAACTTGGTTAGTGGAGATGCCAACATAGAAAACCCCTTAACAAAACGGTGGTAGTATCCAACTAAACTCAAAAAATTGCAAACTTCTGTAACATTCCTTGGTGGCTTCCAATTAAGGATAGCTTCAATCTTGCTGAGATCTACCTTTATGCCCTCAGCTGACACAATGTGCCCCAAGAAAGAAATCTCTTTCAGCCAAAATTCACACTTCGATAATTTGGCATACAGCTGTTTCTCCCTTAAGGTCTGTAGCACAATCTGTAAGTGCCTATCATGCTCCTCTGCATTCTTAGAATACACTAAGATGTCATTAATAAACACCACAACAAACTGATCTAAATATGGCCTGAAGATAGTGTTTGTCAGGTCCATGAAAGCAGCTGGAGCATTGGTTAACCCGAATGGCATAACCAAAAACTCATAATGGCCATATCGAGTTCTAAAAGCAGTTTTTGAAATACTCTGCTCTTGCACCTTAACTGAAAATAGTCTGATCTCGGATCAATCTTGGAGAACATGGCTGCACCCTTCAACTAGTCAAACAAATCATCTATGTGGGGCAATGGATATCTGTTCTTTATTGTCACCTTATTCAACTGCCTGTAGTCAATACATAGATGGAGAGTACCATCTTTCTTCTTAACAAACAATACTGGCGCTCCCCAAGGTGACACACTGGGGCAGATAAAGCCCTTATCAAGCAATTCTTGCAACTGCACCTTCAACTCCTTTAGTTCAGCAAGTGCCATTCTATACGGAGTAATGGAGATTGGGTCCACACTAGGCATAACCTCTATTTCAAACTGCACTTCTTTTTTCGGAGGTAGCCCTGGTAATTCTTCAGGAAACACATATGAAAAGTCACATACAGTAAGAATATCCCTCATTGCTAGACTCCCTACTTGGGTGTCTATCACGTAGGCCAAATATGCTTCACAACCCTTCCGGATCATTTTTCTAGCAAGTGCAGCTGAAATGAGATTTGATGGCAATAACTGCCTCTCCCCATCTATTACTACATCACCATACTGAGGGAGATCAAAAGTGACTGTCTTCAGTATACAGTCAATCATAGCATGATGCCTGGCTAAACAATCCATGCCCAAGATGATATCATAATCTCTGAAGGGTATTTCTATCAAATCTAACAAAAAAGTATGTCCTTGGATCATCAAAGGACAATCCTTATACATTCTTGTTACCCTAACCTCTTATCCTAATGGACTGGTTACTAGCACCTAAAAATCCATTTTCATACAAGGAACAATAATAAAGCAAGCAATGTTGGCATTGACATAAGAGTGTGTAGACCCCGGCTCAAATAATACATACACATCTTGGTTAAAGATTGAGAAAGTACCAGCAACTATGTCGAAAGTCTCGGCCTCTTCTCTCTGTTTCATAGTATACACTCTGCCTAAAGTACCACCATATTTTAGCTAGTTCACTATACTCTGGCTACCAGGTGTACTACCCGTACCTCTACTTCTACCTCTGCTAACTGATGGTGAACCTCTGGGGGTAGAAGCGTGGGCTGATCCCTCTGACGTAGCAGGTGGTCCAGAATGGCATGCACTTGTACAATCCTTAGCAAAATGACCGGTCCCTCCATAGTTAAAATACGCTTCTGTGGCTCTATAATATACCCCACTGTGTGTTTTACCACAAGTTTCACAAAGTCAAACCGACAGCGCATCTCTGGGTGTCTGCTGGGTTTGTTGACCAAATCAAGATGGTCTCTGTCCAGAAGATCTGCCTCTAGCAGACTTATGTGAACTTGATCCTCTAATTTTTTTTCTCTTTCCTGACCCACTGTCAGAAGCTTAACCAGTAGTCTTTTCACTTTTCTCTTTCTCTTCTGTACCCTTTTTAGGTGCCCCTTCCAATTCAATTCTTTCCAACTCCAAGGCTTGAGATATCAGTTCAGAGAAGTTTTCATGTCTGAACCCCACTACTTGCATCCTTAAACTAGGCCTTAACCCGGCCTCAAAGCATTTACACTGATCTCTGGCAGTAGTGAGTAAGCTCCCAGCATAGTGACTCAGCCTGGAGAAATCCCTTTCATACTCTGCTACTTTTCTGTCCCCTTGCTTCAAGCTCAGAAATTCTTACACCTTCATATCAACATATGTGTTAGGGACCCATTTCTACCGAAACTCCCTCAGAAAATCTAACCATGTGAGGACTGGGGGCTCCACTTAACTGTGGGGGATGGTCTTCCACCACTCATATGCATCCCCTTGCAATAAAGAAGTGTACTCAGACTTTAGTTCTTCTGTGCAGTGTAGCTTTTTAAACACCCTTTCCATTCTCTCCAACCACTGTTTAGCTTCTAGTGGATCCACAATTCCCTTAAACTCAGTAGCCCCATACTTAATCAGCTTATCATACTGTCTAGCTGGAGGCTGGGGTTGCACTGTTGGTGTTTAAATTGGGATTTGGGTGGGCATACTTCCAGCCATTTGTTGAAATAATATGGCCATCTGCTGAGCGAACTGAGCAGGAAACTACAACATGGGTAAAGCTGGTGCAGTTGACCCACTAGCATTCCGTAAAGCTAGGGCTTCCCCTTGTGCCTTAGACTCAATTGATTGCTCAACAGAGCGATCTCCTTCCTTCATTTTACTTTATAAAGATTCTCTACTCCCTGGCAACCAACACAAGGAGGATTATCCCCATTATTTCATATTCATGATGTAAATGCATCCTATGTATCAATTAAGAACACTTGAGCAGTTGTACTTATCAAAGAAAATAATTCAAATGCATAGTTCAAAACTCATTCAAAACATGGCTCTGATACCACTAAAACATGTCACACCTTACCCCTCCATAAGGCATAACATGATCCCATAGTATACCTAATGAATTACTGAATTTTGCCTATCGATAACCCATTAAATATACTACAAGAGATTTTAAACAAATTCAATTCATTTTAGGATGTAAAGTGATGTTAAATCATTATAAAAAAGCCATTAATTGGAGTTTAGGTTATGAGTTAAATATTTTTTTTTTATTTAATTCATTATTTTCGCAATTTTTATAAAAATTTTAGCAAAATACCGGTTGTAATTTGAGAAAATAGTTCTTCAAAAACCTATTAAAAACACTTCCAATAAAGTTCTCAACCATAACTCCAATTAATCTCAACAATCCAACTCATTTCAATCAATACAAATGCATCACATTTTCAAAAAATGTCATCATCATAAATTTTAACTTAGTTAACATATAAAAGTCTCAATCTACAAAAAGAAAACCAAAATAATATCATTACAAACTTTACTGTATAACTTCTCGACTAGTTCAATAGATACATATGAACAAAATTTGCATCAAAAGAAATTACAAGGGTATAAAATATTATAGCCGTAAAAAGTCCTCAAAAGGTGCTTCTTTGTCGCTATGGCAGCTCACTCTGTTACTTTATCCTTTTCCCTATCTGCGATAGCAATAAAAACCCATTACTGAGTAATTTTACTTAGTGGTGCACAATAAAAATTTTTAAGTTGCTGAAAATAAAAGCATACATCGATAAACAAATATTTAAACCCTTTCATAATCACATTTTATGAAATTGATGTCAACGTTTATAATACCATTTTATCAAAATAATTTATAAATCGTAGTGTTGCCAATCAATAACACAACTTAGGTCATGACATAAAATTTCCAAACAATGCCGTGTTGTACATCACGACAAAGCAATCTCAACCCTACTAATTGAAATCAATGAGGGAGGGGGCTAGCTAGCTGTATGAGTACTCATCCAATTTCAACCTCAAACTGTCAAGCCAGAGAGGGAGGAACATAGTCAATCTCAACCCCATAAATGGAGGAGAAACACAATGATATTGCCATGCCAAGTGTGAATCCAAAACCAAATTCAAAATCATATTGTTCAAACATTTCATGTAAAACACTAAGCAATTTTCATTCCAAATTTCCATTTATAAAGTAGGCAACACAACATTTCTCAAGGCATTAATAAGCACAAATTATTTCCAAAACGTATTTAAATAAATTTTCCAGTAGTAAACCAAAAGCGGAAAAATTATTGTGCACAAACCTCGTATATTAGCTTTTCCTTAATTCACTCCCAACTATTTCCTTCTTCGAAAGGCTCCTTGCCTACTGAAACACAAAATTAAGGTGTTTCAAGATTTATCCAAATTATTTCTAACAATAAGTCCAACAATTGAATTTTTGTATACTAATTTCACTTATAAGGTTTCATAAGTCAAGTTCTTTGTGTTTTTGCTTATGGTGATTACTATTCATTTGGCTAATTAGGTAAAATGTTGACTTTTTCATACTTAAGGGGTATACTAGCTCTAATTGTACCCACATACCATATTTTGGGTTACAATTGTGTTGGTATTGATTCCCAATTGAAATTCAAAACTCCCTAAGAGAAATTCCAAAATTTCAGTTTTGGTCACTTGAGTTTACTGTTCCATTGGACCTATCTACAGTGAAACTTTTGCTAAACTTTCTTCACCAAAATTGTTCCTTAATGTCTTAGCTTTAATTCCCTTTTTCAATCACTCCATTTAGAGTTTTGTAGCTCATGTTATGCTATTTTTACTAAGGTTGGCCAGATTGATCAAAACCCAGAAATTCTAGGCACATTAGGGTTCTAGCAGATTTGGTGAGCCAACTTTGGTTGGCAATTTGACTAGGTTATGGTCAGAATTTAGGTTTGTGTTCCTCATGAAAGTTGTTCTACTATATCTAAGATTTTCAATGGTTCAGAGTTCAGGCCATTTGGACCTCTCTACACAAAGTTATGACCATTTGAACAAGTACTGTTTATATAGTCAGTTTTGTCTAGTGGCAGGATACCCAATCCGAATTCAATCTAATTTTACACCATCTTGTGGTCAGTTTTAGGGCAAGATCTCAAGATAAAAATTTTTGCTTTGGGTCTTAGTTGTCATATCCAATTGGCCTCACACCAATTGGAGCAACAGAATTTTAGTTATAGCCATTTGAGTGGGCAAGGGTCAAGCTATCCATATTTGGACATTACCACATTCACACTTCAATTCAATTCCATACATTCAATCACACTTATAAGCACACCAATTGACCAATTTAAGCATCAATAATGTCAATTGGGCATCAATTCACCAAAATCCCCAATTTCCATTCACAACCCTAAGCCCCAAGAACCCTAATCTTCCAATTACTTCAATTCATGCAATTCCAAATATACTAATTACATATCTTTAGTCATTTAAGCTTAAATACACATTTAATTGGATTAAAACACATCAAATCCCCTCAAATCCATGGTTGGCCAAAATTTGCTTCTCTCCCCACAAGCATGATTTTCATGTTTTTATACATAATTTCATTATTTTCAACTTCAATTCAATTAATTACACAAAAAGAAAAGGTTTGAATTCACTTACCTTACTTGGGGCTTTTTCAATCTTCAATTCCTCTCCCAATTTCTTCAATTCTTTACTTCAATCCTTCTAATTACTATCAATTTCTAAGTTTTCTACAATTTTTGGGTGAAATTTTTGGGTGGATCAATGGTTTGAAGAGCTTGGAATGCTCATTCATGGAGGAAATGAAGGAAATGAAAAGGAGAGAGAGAAAGTGAGGCCGGCTCACTTGAAGAAGAAAGCTAAATAAATTTTTTTCTTTTAAATTTTGTCTTTTTATTTGTGTAATTATCCCCCAAATTTTCAAATTATAAAATTATAATATTTATTATGTCATGCTTACATGTAGGTGATGTCATAATTCACTTTAAATTGATTTTCTTTTCTTTTCTTTTCTTTTTTCCTTTCCTTCCACTCACATCTTCACTTGTAATCTATTTTTCACAATTTTAATTTTCTACATTTTAATGGACATTTAGGCCAAGAGTCACCTCTAAGGATGAATTGACCATTTTGCCCCTTATCGGTCTAATTCGTTTTTCCAATAGTACTAGGTTGCTTCTTGAACTCTGATTTAATTATTTAAACTGGTTTTCTATTCTTTTCTATGGTTTTCACATTAACATTAGCTTCGCAATAATCCTTAGACCTGGGGTGCCATAAGGTCCCACACGAAAACAGGGTAGCGACTGAGCTCCCAACCACTTCTCTGTACGGTCATCCATCGGTGTGACCTTGGCTTATTTAACCCATTATGCTTTGTTTTCTTCATTTCCATTTTACCTTCATATAATTGTTATTAATTTTTATTCATGGCTTTTCTAGATGACTTAAATATGGTTTTAAACCCTTGGGTTGTCCGGACCGACACTAGTCATCGGAACAGTTGGATGTACGGAACTAATGAATATAGGGGTGTTATTATTATAATTTTAATAATTTCATTAATTCCTTATGTCTCCCAAATAGATTTCCTACACATACCACTTAATTTATTTTCATTCTAATATTTTAGTTTTACTCATTTTAATGGACATTTAGGTCAAAAGTCAACTCTTGAAATGAATTGACCAAAATGTCCCTCATCGGGTTATAGTCCATCTTTTTCCATAATACCTGATGAGTCCTTAGGTTTTGATTCACTTAATTGTGCTTATTCCCTTTCTATTTCTATGATTTCATAATTTCTAATAATTCCTCTATTAATTCTCAGTTAAGGATTCTATAGGGTCCTGCAAGAATTTAGGGTAGCAACTGAACTCACAGTTGCTTCCTGGTCCGGTCACCCATCTTCGGGACTTAAGCTCATTTAACCGATTTGTACTTCATGTCTCTTATTTTCCTCCAATTTCATTTGACCTTTATTAGTTTAATTTATGGCTTTTCTATGTGGTTTACGTATGGTTCCAGACATTCTAGCTGTCCGAACAGGCATTAGTCATCGGAACAGTAGAATATATGGAACTATTTGATATGGGGGTGTCACATAGATCACAAATAGTTTTAAGATCCAGTCATCTCAATTTTCAAGAGAACAATTTATTTTTTAGTAAGTCCTTAGAATTTGTTTAGGGCATATGACATAGTTGTATAAGGCATAGAAGATCATGCATCAACATGTCACCTATAGGTGTATAATGCATAGAAGATCATGATCACCACAGTTTTCAAGTGTTGAACTATGTGTGGTTCTAATTCCTTTTCAAAAAAAGGGATACGTAGATAGTTTAAGGCCACGGTCCTAAATACAAATCCATAAATTTTCAAATCATATAATTATCACTATTGTGGGACCATAGCTAGTCCCATGACACATAGGGTATCGACAGAGTAAGAAACACTCAAAATTTCAAATCATACAGTTGTCACTGTTATGGGACCATAACTAGTCCCATAACACAGAGGGTATCAACAGAGCAAGATACAATCGAAATTTCAAATCACACGGTTGCCACTATTGTGGGACCATAGCTAGTCCCATGATATAGAGAGTATTGACAAAGTAAGATACACTCGATTTTTACTATTATGAGGCCATAGCTAGTCTTATAACTCCAAGTCCTAAACTTAGCTTAGGCAGAGGGTATATAGATGAGTAAGATATACTCAATCTTCATAGCTAATATTTGTGTGCTTTCAAATAGTTTTCAAAAATTGTGTCTTCACTTTATAGACAACACAATTTTCACTATTGTGAGACTGTAGCTAGTCTTATAACTCAAAGTCTTGAACTTGACTTAGGCAAAGGGTATATAGACAGAGCAATATATACTTAATCTTCATAGTTAATATTGCATTTGCTTTCAAACAGTTTTTAAAAAATTGTGTTGTCACTTTAACAAAATTTGAGCAATGCCTTCACATTGATTTCTAATATTGCCAAAATAGGAGGCAAACTGTAGAATCATATTTATGTAACCTTGTGAGCATGTGCATTGAAGCCATAAGGAACTCGATGATGAAAAAATTGTATGACTATGAAATATATTTAGAGGTATTAAAAATGAATAATCATTTGTATGGCATGTTTCTTAGAGAAAATAATTTTGAAGAGTAAAAAATGAGTAATTAAATTTGAATAAAGTTTTTTATTTTTATTTTAATTTAATTTGGGAATATATTAAAAAAAAAACTAAGGCTAATTGGGCTCTATGGGTCCAATGAGGCCAAGTGAAGAATTTTGATTAAATAAACAAAAGCTCACCATTCTTTTTATTTTATTAAAGGAAAATAAAAGTTAAATAGGAAGGGTTTTTTTTTTTCCTCTTTGAGATTCATTAAACCTTCTTGTTTTAGGATTACATAAACTTTCTATTTAATTTTTTGACCTAAATCCTACAAATACCTCACAAAAGGGAGAGAAGAAAGAGAGATTCACCTGGCAACAAAAAAGAAAAGACTCTCTCTCATCTCCCCCTTCTCCTCCACCCCCCCCCCCCCCCCAAATTCCTTCCTCTCTTTCCTTCTTTTTCTTCGTTCTTACTTTAAGGAAGTATTCAAGATTCGATTAAAGATGAGTATTACTAAGTGATAAATATTCAAGAAACGTGTTATATGTTGTATTTTCATGATTATATACTTCTAATTTATCTTATATGTTCATAACATACATGTTTATGGGGTGAATTTGTGGGAAATTAACAATTTTGCATGTCTCTTTTCTAGGTTCCTATTTTCATTAATTTTCTCGCATTTCTATTTTTTGCAAAAATTATACAAAAGTTATATTTATATTCTTTGTGAAATTTTAATAATCTTAGGCTCAAGAATCATGAAAATAGCTTATGATTTGAGTTAGTTATGGCCATTCAAATTTAAGGTGTTTATAGAATCCGATCTGTAAAACAACTAGATTTAAAGGCCTATATCATCCTAGATTTTTAATCTTTTTCTGCATTTCCTAATTATAAAAGTAAGTTTAGGATCTTGGCTAACTTTTCACATTGGTTCATGTTAATAACTTTTGTGGTTTGTGAGATATGACGATTTTAAAAAAATAGTGTAAATCTCCCTAATGTGAAACAGTAGTGAACCTTAATTTTTGTAAATTATTGGGTGAAGGTTTTTTATCAGTTATTAATTTTATAACTTTTTATGATGTATTGGCATGCTTTTGGACTTTTTGTATAATTTTTGTACATGTTTTGATGACATTAAAAATTTAAATCTCAAAGTATTGTAAATCTACCCTAATTTGAAAATTTCATGTTGGTTTATAATTTTTGTTTCTTTTCAAGTTTTAAATTGCATTTTAATCTAATTTTAATATTATATATGATGTGATATGGTGTTATGAAGCATTAAATTGGATTAGAAGACCCTTGACTATTAGGTAGTTTTAACCAAATAAAAGTCTAAATTAATTAAGATATAAGTGTTAGATTTTAATACAAACTATTATTAGTTTATTTCATATTACGAATAAAATTATTAAGTAACCCTAAGATAATACAAACTATTATTAGTTTATTTCATGTTATGAATAAAATTGTTAAGTAACCCTAAGATAAGTACCAAAAAAGGCAATAATTACATAAAGCTTACATCGAGCTTAATGGGAGCAAAAAAGGGATAAACATGCCATACTAGAAGAGATGCAATATATAGTAACCCTATCGACAACTGCAATTATTTTAAGGTAAGTATCCCTAAATTTTCAAAATAACAAATTTGTATGCAATATATAGTAATAATATGATTTTATTGGATAAATAATAAAAATTAATTTTATTTGCATTTTTAACCCACTTTTGTATGAAAATTAAATTAAATAAATATTTGGTAAAATAAAATTAATTTTGTTTGTAGAATAGCCAATTTTGGCATGCAAATAAATTAAATTAATTATTTGATAAATTATAAAACAAATTGGCATATTAGAAATGCATCATTTTAAGTTCTAATTATTTGAGCCTTTTTTTTTTTAATAAAATACACGTGTATAATTTGATTAGTTTAATTATTTTTAGGGTAATTTGGTAAATTAATAAATTAATTAGTTAAATGGAAAATTAGGGTTGTTTGTAAATTTAATTTGTTTATAAATTAAATTGTCAATAATTAATTAATTTTGGTAACTTAGTAAACATCACTTAATTAAATTTAGCAACCCATAGATAGGGAATACTTGTGCATGAAAATTGTTTGAAAGTAATAACACCTATTTGAATTATTTGTGTATGTAGGTTTCGAAATTGCATATTTAGTTAAGAAGTTTGATAAATAATAATAAATAAGACTTTTAGAAACATTAGTAGAGGACTGATACTCGAATTAATGAGGCTAAACCAAGTGTAAAGGGTGCTTAACAAGTTTCCCTTACGTACTCACTATCTTGAACCTAAACATTAGGCTATTTTGATGACGGTTGTGGAACCTCTACAAGGAGTAAGTTGCCATCCCTGACCTTATTAGAAAATTGAGTGCACCAGTCAAGTCTCTTTAGTTGTCCCTTTAGAAGAAATAATGAATATATCATGGTTATCGTCTAGGTGGTGACTCTTGTCTATCTATGTCTTTGTGACATAAATCCATAGTACCGTGGTAGTATTATCGAAAGATTGTACTTGTCAGTGGACTTGATTCTATTAAGATTGTATAAATTGCATGTCTAGGAAATGCTATCTAAAGAAGTGGTACTTAAGTGGGATCAATGTGACTCCACCATTTTTCCTGGACATTACCTGGTACACTTTATACAATCCTAGTAGATGATCTTTCACCTCACGCTACATGAGCCCAAAACTATGGTGATTCTCAGTAGATTGACTTGATTTTTTCTTTTCTCTTCTTTGGTCATGGTCTCCTTCTTAGGATGGAATTGTGGGGGTTTTAGTAGTTCAAAAAAAAAAAAAAAGAAAATGTACTAAGAAATTTGTGGTATCTAAACACATTAGGGTATGCAATATTCCGTAAACCCATCCTTCTTGTTGATTAGAAGCTTGTGTGGGATGAGTGATACTGGGTAGGCAATAACGAATTCAAATGATAATTCTTGTGGGTTAATTATGAGTTGGGATAAAAAGATTTTGCAAGCTAATCAGATTGAATGTAATGAAAGCTAGATTACGGGGAGATTGATAAATTATGATCATTGTGTCTTTTGGTTTTTCGTTTACGCTCCATTTGATTACAAAGTTTAGTTTGGGAAGAGTTTCAAAATATGTTGCAAAGAGCTAGTGATATTCCATTTCCTAGCCCTCATACTAAGGTGCCTATCATTTTAGGAGAATAGTTTAATAAAGACGTGTCGAAGGTTTTTAATGAATTTTCTCACATCAAGATGATGTTTTTCTCCATCCTATCATTTCTATTTACTTTTTTAATTTTAATTTATTACAGTATTTAAATGTAGGAAAATGAAAGAATCTATATTTTGCTTCTGTTGAACTTATGCTTGAACCTTAAATCTTATATATTGGTTGACATGTCTGATGATGAGCAATATATATGATCAGTAATCACTTTCTTATTCTCATAATTGGCCATTTGGTGTCAGTGAGGGCTCTTCTCAACTAATCAACTAGTAGTCTAATAAAGCTTCATAGAAGAGTTTAGGTTAGTCTCATATGTCTTGCCTTTGTTCTCACATGATTGCATGTGTTAAAGAAATATTTATAATGATTTAAAAACTCTCTTTTAAATACCATTGCATGCAATAAGCCCTCTGTCAACTTGGTGATTTGTTATTGATATCTAAGAATGTTTAATTGTCTTCATATGACATATATATGTCTTATTGTGCAAATGTGAGGTTTGATGTGACACCCCTTACCCGTCTACAGTATAGCCGAGTAAGATATGCCATACAGTGTACCGAAACACCCTATTTTATTTCAATCATTTTTATCCTTCCTAATTTTTTTTTTTGATCATTATTGGTAATCTTATTTATTATGTACTTGTTCTATTCATTATTTCATTAAATTTGTTCACTTTCATTTTTGGGTGCCCAAGTAACCTATACTGGATGACTGGACTGGATAAACGGGTAAACTGGCACTGGGTATCTAGTACCTCGGGCCGTCACACCATCGGTCACATAAGCATCTCCCGGTGTGCAACAGAACAGCTAATAAGCTGTAATAACAATAGGCATAAGGCCAAATATCAACACAATGTCAGAATGGCTAAAAGCCATGAAATCACAGAATGGCATAATGCCATGTGCAGTACTGCTAACTGAACCCTATTGGCATGCCAAGCTATCCAAACCAATCTTGTTAGGTATACTAGGGCATTTCACACTTTTAAGTTTCACAATTTTTGAAATTTAAGTTTTAGTGTTACTATTCCATTCATTGGTCAACAAAAATGTTGACTTTTGCATAGGCAATAGGTACATTGGTTTTAATATCATCAACATACCACATTTTGCATTCAAAATTTGTTGGTATTGGTTGCCAATACCATTTCTAAGCTTAATGTTAGTTGGGCAGAATTTTTAGTTTTTACGCCTTGTCTTTACTGTTCCATTGGTCAATTTTGTAGTGAGAATTTGGCAAAATGATCAACATGAAAGTTGTTTCTTATTTTGTCTAGTTGAATTTCCTTTTTTGAATCACTGCATTTGGAGTTTTGTAGCTCAAGCTATGATCTAAAACCACAACTGGCCGGATTGAAATTTTTCTGGACTGACCATATCTATAGTGCAGTGAACAGTGATTTCAACTCACTTGTTGGATAGGTTCTGGTCATAATTTGGGTTAGGTTTCTTCATGAAAGTTGTTGGTCTATATCTCAGCATGTTGTGGGTAAAATTTCAGGTCAATTGGACCATTCTACACTGAGTTATGGCCAAATGACTAAACACTGTTTATTTAGTCATTCTGCAGAAATAGAATGCAGGTCACCCGGATTGGGGCAAGCTTTTGGTCCACTTGGTTTGGTCTTATGGGCATGGTTTCTCCACCAAAGTTGTGCCATTATGTGTCTAGTTTCATGTCCAATTGGCCAAACACCAATTGAACCTCTACAATTCAAGTTATGGCTGCCCAAACCTGCTGGACTCATGTCCAATTCTGCAGGTCACCTAGGCCAGCCACACTAAACCCAAATCCCATAACTAAACACACTTTATTTCTTGTTTACCCATAACCAAATGGTCACTAATTGACCATTAAAACTTCCATTTACCATCAATATGGCCAAACCCTAATATAGCTCAAAACCCTAATTTTCAAATATCCATTAATGCACATACATCAATTCAACATACTTAATGATGTTTATGTCTCATACTCATGTTCAAGACCACCCATATACAACTTAAATTCATTCAAAACTCATCAACACTTCATCACTAAGGCTGCCAACAAATTTTAACTGGTCCATACATGGATATGTTCTTTTAATTTCATGAATTTCTAACTAAATCCATATACCTAACTTCAAATTTAAAGAGAAAAATGGAGAGATATAGCACTAACTTTAGTGGCAGAATTTTCTCTTGACCCAACTTAGATTTTTACCTCACTTTCTTTAGTTTTCTTGGCTGCCAAACACCTTCCCAAGAGGTAAGGATAATTTTTAATGAAGAGAACTTAAGTTTTAGTGGTGAGAATTCAATGTTTGAAAGAGAGAAAATGAAAGGAATTTTAATGGAGGAAGAAAAGGTTCACGGCTGGAAATGGGAAGAAGAAGAAAGCTGGATTTTTCTTTCATTTTTTGCCCATTTTATTGATTTTAAATGGGTTAAGGACATGTATCACAATATAATTGGTCATTGGAGTTTCAATGACATCATAATGATATCAAAATTCTCATTTATTCCATTTTCTTTTCTTTTTTCTTTTCTACTCATTTTCAATTCAATTTTTAGCAATATTTATTCATATTTTATGTTATAATAATTATTTACTTAACCGGACAAGTCGTCCCAAAAATCATCTCTGAAGACGAAATGACCAAAATGCCCTCCGTTTGGCTTATTGAGCCAAAATTATCTGTACCGATTGAAAAATTTTTCTAAATATTTTCTTGGCATTCTAATGCCATAGGAACCTCAATGACCCTTCTCTAGGGTCACAAAAATTATTTTATGAATTTTGCCCCGGGTTTAGGGCTCCTAGTTGTGAGAACCGCAACTTCCCACTAGGTTACCCATCGCTAGGGCACCGGCTCATTTAACTTGGTTGTATTTTATTTCTAAAATTTTTTCTAAATTTTTCTTATTAATATTTGAGTTAATTATAGTTCCTCACTTTAGTTTAAATATTTTTCTGGACGTTCTAGTTGTCCGTACTAACACTGGTCACCGAAACAGTAGAATGTACGGAGTTGCTACAGGGAGGGTGTTACAACTCTTCCCCTCTAATTTAAATTTCGTCCTCGAAATTTACCTGATGCAAACAGTTGAGTGAACTATTGCCTCATCATCTCTTCACTTTCCCAAGTTGCCTCCTCAGTGTTGTGGTGCCTCCAAAGCACTTTCACTAGTGGAATCTGCTTATTCCTCAAGTCTTTCACTTCTCGAGCCAGGATCCTTATGGGTTCTTCTTCATATGTCAAATCCGGTTGTACTTCAATTTCTTCCATGGAGATGACATGTGAAGGATCTGAGCGGTATCTTCTTAGCATAGACACGTGGAACACATTGTGGATCTTGTCCAGCTCTGGTGGTAAAGCTAGCCTATAGGCTACTGGTCCCACACGTTCAATGACTTCATATGGGCCAATGAACATAGGGCTCAACTTACCTTTTCTTCCAAACCTCAGTACCTTCTTCCACGGTGACACCTTGAGGAACACTTTGTCGCGAACCGCATACTCTATTTCTTTTCTCTTCAGGTCGGCATAAGATTTCTGTCTATCTGAAGCAACCTTCAGATTGGCTTTGATTAGTTTTACTTTCTCCTCAGTTTGTTTCACCAGGTCTGGCCCTACCAGTTTGTCTTCGCCCAATTTAGTCCAGCACACTGGAGTTCTACATTTCCTCCCATACAGTGCTTCATACGAGGCCATTTGGAACCTAGCTTGGTAGCTATTGTTGTATGCAAATTCTGCTAGTGGAAGATATCTATCCCAACTTCCCTCAAACTCAATGACACAACTCCTCAGCATATCCTCAAGGGCCTGACATATATTTCATGTTATTATTATCATTTTAGTTCAATATTTGTATTAATTCAATTGGTTTCAATTATTTACCTGGATTACTCTTTCTGATTGCCCATCCGTTTGAGGATGGAAAGCTGTGCTAAAGTGGAGTTGTGTACCCAAGGATTCATGCAACTTCTTCCAGAATCTCGATGTAAACCTTGGGTCTCGATCAAATATGATGGAAAGTGGAATTCCATGCAATCTAACTATCTCACTGATATACAATTCTGCTAATTTCTCTAGTGAGTAGTCAGTCCTAACTGGCAGAAAGTGTGCTGACTTCGTCAATCTATCTACTATCACCCATACTGCATCATGCTTCTTTTGGGTGAGAGGTAGACCACTTACAAAATCCATGGTGACCCGATCCCATTTCCATTCAGGTATGCGTATAGGCTGTAGCAAACCTGATGGAACTTGATGTTCTACCTTGACTTGCTGACATGTCAAGCATTTAGTCACATAGTCAACTATGTCCTTCTTCATACCAGGCCACCAATACTGAAGCTTCAGATCATGATACATTTTTGTACTTCCTGGGTGCATAGCATACACACTGATGTGTGCCTCTTTTAGAATACTGGCCTTCAATTTCCCATCATCTGGTACACACAGTCTTCCTTTGTAGTACAGACACCCATCTGTTTTCACTTCATAGTCAGTTTCTTTCCTTTCTAGGATTTTTCTCATAATAGCCTTTAGCTTCTCATCTACCTTCTACCCATCTAAAATCTGCTGTAACAGGTTTTGCCTCACTTGCAACTCAGCCAAAATAGCTCCATCTCGAACCAAAGATAGACGGGCATTCAATGATCTCAAAGCTGTGATGGATTTTCTGCTCAAAGCATCAGCAACTACATTTGCCTTCCCAGGATGGTAGTCAATTACACAATCATAGTCCTTCAGGAACTCAATCCATCGCCTCTGTCTAAGGTTGAGCTCCTTCTAAGTTGGCAAATATTTTAGACTTTTGTGGTCTGTGTAAATGTAGCACTTTTCACCATATAAGTAATGCCTCCATATCTTCAGTGCGAAGATAATTGCTGTAAGCTCTAGATCATGGGTAGGGTAATTCTGTTCATGTGGCCTTAGCTGCCTGGAAGCATAAGCGACCACCTTCCCCTCTTGCATCAATACACACCCTAACCCATTCTGAGAGGCATCCATGAGACCACAAAGTCCTTTCTCGACCGGGTCAGTAACACTGGTGCCTCTGTCAACATAGCCTTCAACTTCTCAAAAGCTGGTCCGACACTTGTCATTCCAACAATCGACATTCTTGTGTAATAACTTGGTCATTGGAGCGGCTATTAAGGAAAATCCTTCACAAATCTTCAGAATACCAGCTAGCCCCAAGAAACTTCTGACCTCAGTTGTATTCCTGGGAGGCTTCCATTCCATCACTGCTTCTATTTTCTTGGGATCCGTTCTAATCCCATCAGCTGACACTATGTGTCCAAGGAATGCAATCTCATTCAACCAGAAGTCACACTTGGACAACTTAGCATACAGCTTCTTTTCTCTCAGGGTTTGCAAAACAATTCTCAAATGCTCATCATGTTCTTCCCTAGTCTTGGAATACACCAAAATATCATCAATAAAGACCACTACGAACTGATTTAGGTATGGATGGAAGATACGGTTCATAAGGTCAATGAATCATTCTGGTTCATTTGTTAGTCCAAAGGTCATCACTATGAACTAATAATGCCCATATTGCGTACTGAATGCAGTCTTTGGCACATCTGCATCCTTCACCCTCAACTGATGATACCCTGATCTGAGATCAATTTTAGAAAATACTCCTGCTCCCTTCAACTGATCAAACAGATCATCAATTCTAGGCAACGGATATTTGTTCTTCACAGTCACTTTATTCAATTGCCGATAATCGATGCATAACCTCAAAGTCCCATCCTTCTTTTTCACAAACAGCACTGGAGCTCCCCATGGTGACACACTGGGGCATATGAACCCCTTATCCTGTAACTTCTGTAACTGAATTTTCAATTCTTTCAATTCTGTGGGTGCCATCCTATAAGGAGCAATAGAGATTGGTGCTGTACCCGGCAGTATCTTAATAGCAAATTTGACTTCACTTTCTGGTGGTAAGCCAGGCAATTCTTCAGGGAACACATCTGGGAAGTCTTTTACTGTGGGTATGTCACACAGATCTGGCTTAGCCTGCCTAGTATCCACCACATGTGCTAGGTAGGCTTCACAGCCTTTTCTCATCAGTTTTCTTGCAACTGTGGCTGAAATGACATTGGACAAGAAATCTGTCCTTTCCCCCATAACTGAAATCTCATTACCTTCAGGAGTTTTCAAAGAAATCCTCTTCAGTTTACAATCAACCATTACCTGATGACATGACAACCGGTCCATTCCCAAAATCACGTCAAACTCATGGAAAGGCAACTCAATCAAGTCTGCCAAAAATTCATACCCCTGAATCCTTAACGGGCAACCTTTGTATACTTTGTTCACTACTACACTGTGGCCCAATGGATTAGTGACCAGAATGTCTTGGTCACTCTCCCCTACTAGTATCCCCCTTTCTACGGGTAGGTTGATGCAGATGTATGAATGAGTGGATCCTGGATCCACCAATGCATGCACAGATGTATTGTAGAGGGAGAACGTACCCCTGATGACGTCCGGGGCATCTTGCTCCTCCTGAGCTCTCATGGCATAGGCTCTGGCAGTGGTCCGCCTCGAGCCTCTCTGGCGGCTCGAGATCTGAGCCTCTGTGATGGTCCCAACTGCGTCAGTTGCGATTTCCTACCCCTTTGTGGTGCGATGGCAGTGCATGCGCTTGTGTTGGAGCAGCTGTAGTAGTTTTGCATGGACAGTTCCTCAGCTGATGCTCTGTCGACCCACACCTTAAGCAGGCACCAGTCACTCTCCAACACTCCCCCTTATGCCATTTCAGACAATGTGGACATGCAGAAGATGCCATGTAGTAGTTTTGCGTGGAAAGTTCCTTAGCTGATGCTCTGTCGACCCACACCTTAAGCAGGCACCAGTCACTCTCCAACACTCCCCCTTATGCCATTTCAGACAATGTGGACATGCAGAAGATGCTGGGGCTAGTCCCCTAAATCCCGTCCTTGGAGAGCTGCCCACTGATGGTGCGGACTGACCTCTCCTAGGGGTGAACTGTGGCCTGGGCCCCTGAAACTGACCCTGACCTTGTGGTTGACCTGAACTCTGTGTAGGTGGACCTTTAAACTTCTTTCCAGGTGTAGGAGATGAACTAGACTGACCTGAGCCCCTCTTCTGCTGTCTCTCCCTTCTAGTCTGCTCACTTATTCTTACTTTTTCAACTTTTATTGTAGCTTTCACTAACTTGGTGAAGTCTGTGATTCCCAAAGCAGTGATCATGATCTTTATATTGTCATTTAATCCCTCTTCAAATCTCTTACACCTTTCAGCTTCATTAGGGACTATCTCCCTTCCGTAGCGGCTCAATCCGACAAATTCCTTTTCATACTCGGCCACTGTCAACTGTCTCTGCCTTAGGTTAATGAATTCCCTTCTTCTCTCTTCTAGGTATACACTACCCACATATTTCTTCTTAAATTCGGAGAGGAAGAAGTCCCAAGTTATTACTTATGGCTGTACTTCACTGGACATCGTATCCCACCATTCATATGCATCATCTTGCAACAGAGATACAACAGCTTCTAGATTTTATTCAGGAGTGCAGTGGAGTTGTTTTAAAACCCTTCCTGTTCTGTTCAACCAATTTTCAGCTACAACAGAATCATCTTCTCTCTTGCCAAAGAAGTACACTGCTCCAAATTTTCTCAATCTTTCCAGGTGTGATTTCGGTTGTGGAGGTGGTGGTGGTGGTGGCATTACCCCAGCCATTTGTTTAAAGAATTCGGCCATTTGCTAGAACACGGCCTGTGGAGGTTGAGCAGGCTCTGATGGAGCTGGTGGAGCAGGTTCTCCCCTACCCCTAGTCTCAGCTGGTGTAGGTGGAGCATGACTCTCCACTTCCTCCTCAACTGCTCTCTATGATGTAGGGTCCATATCCTATTCAAAATAACAAACACAAACAGATCTGCATTAGTGTCACCTCGACTCTTACAAATGCAATGCATGGTATGGACTCGATCTAGGCCCAGAAATGCCTAAACCGTGCTTTGATACCACTAAATGTGACACCCCTTACCTGTCTATAGTATAGTCGAGTAAGATATGCCACACAGTGTACCGGAACACCCTATTTTATTTCAATCATTTTTATCCTTCCTAATTTATTTATTTATTTTTTGATCATTATTGGTAATCTTATTTATTATGTACTTGTTCTATTCATTATTTCATTAAATTGGTTCACTTTCATTTTTGAGTGCCCAAGTAACATATACTGGATGACTGGACTGGATAAACGGGTAAACTGCCACTGGGTATCTAGTACCTCGGGCCGTCACACCATCGGTCACATAAGCATCTCTCGGTGTGCAACAGAACAGCTAATAAGCTGTAATAACAATAGGCATAAGGCCAAATATCAACACAATGTCAGAATGGCTAAAAGCCATGAAATCACAGAATGGCATAATGCCATGTGCAGTACTGCTAACTGAACCCTATTGGCATGCCAAGCTATCCAAACCAATCTTGTTAGGTATACTAGGGCATTTCACACTTTTAAGTTTCACAATTTTTGGAATTTAAGTTTTAGTTTTACTATTCCATTCATTGGTTAACAAAAATGTTGACTTTTGCATAGGCAATAGGTACATTGGTTTTAATATCATCAACATACCACATTTTGCATTCAAAATTTGTTGGTATTGGTTGTCAATACCATTTCTAAGCTTAATGTTAGTTGGGCAGAATTTTCAGTTTTTACGCCTTGTCTTTACTGTTCCATTGGTCAATTTTGCAGTGGGAATTTGGCAAAATGATCAACATGAAAGTTGTTCCTTATTTTGTCTAGTTGAATTTCCTTTTTTGAATCACTCCATTTGGAGTTTTGTAGCTCAAGTTATGGTCCAAAAACCACAACTGGCCGGATTGAAATTTTTCTGGACTGACCATATCTACAGTGCAATGAACAGTGACTTCAACTCACTTGTTGGATAGGTTCTGGTCATAATTTGGGTTAGGTTTCTTCATGAAAGTTGTTGTTCTATATCTCAGCTTGTTGTGGGTAAAATTTCAGGTCAATTGGACCATTCTACACTGAGTTATGGCCAAATGACCAAACACTGTTCATTTGGTCATTCTGCAGAAATAGACTGCAGGTCACCCGGATTGGGGCAGGCTTTTGGTCCACTTGGTTTGGTCTTATAGGCATGGTTTCTTCACCAAAGTTGTTCCATTATGTGTCTAGTTTCATGTCCAATTGGTCAAATACCAATTGAACCTCTACAATTCAAGTTATGGCTGCCCAAACCTGCTGGACTCATGTCCAATTCTGCAGGTCACCTAGGCCAGCCACACTAAACCCAAATCCCATCACTAAACACACTTTATTTCTTGTTTACCCATAACCAAATGGTCACTAATTGACCATTAAAACTTTCATTTACCATCAATATGGCCAAACCCTAATATAGCTCAAAACCCTAATTTTCAAATATCCATTAATGCACATACATCAATTCAACATACTTAATGATGTTTATGTCTCATACTCATGTTCAAGACCACCCATATACAACTTAAATTCATTCAAAACTCATCAACACTTCCATCACTAAGGCTGCCAACAAATTTTAAGTGGTCCATACATGGATATGTTCTTTTAATTTCATGAATTTCTAACTAAATCCATATACCTAACTTCAAATTTAAAGAGAAAAATGGAGAGATATAGCACTAACCTTAGTGGCAGAATTTTCTCTTAACCCAACTTAGATTTTTCCTTCACTTTCTTTAGTTTTCTTGGCTACCAAACATCTTCCCAAGAGGTAAGGATAATTTTTAATGAAGAGAACTTAAGGTTTAGTGGTGAGAATTCAAGGTTTGGAAGAGAGAAAATGAAAGGAATTTTAATGGAGGAAGAAAAGGTTCACAGCTGGAAATGAGAAGAAGAAGAAAGCTGGATTTTTCTTTCATTTTTTGCCCATTTTATTGATTTTAAATGGGTTAAGGAAATGTGCCACAATATGATTGGTCATTGGGGTTTTAATGACATCATAATGATGTCAAAATTCTCATTTATTCCATTTCTTTTCTTTTTTTTTTTCTACTCATTTTCAATTCAATTTTTAGCAATATTTATTCATATTTTATGTTATAATAATTATTTACTTAACTGGACAAGTCAGCCAAAAATCATCTCTGAAGACGAAATGACCAAAATGCCCTCCGTTTGGCTTATTGAGCCAAAATTGTCTGTACCGATTGAAAAATTTTTCTAAATATTTTCTTGGCATTCTAATGTCATAGGAACCTCAATGACCATTCTCTGGAGTCTCAAAAATTATTTTATGAATTTTTCCCCGGGTCTAGGGCTCCTAGTTGCAAGAACCGCAACTTCCCACTAGTTTACCCATCGCTAGGGCACCGGCTCATTTAACTTTGTTGTATTTTATTTCTAAAATTTTTTCTAAATTTTTCTTATTAATATTTGAGTTAATTATAGTTCCTCACTTTAGTTTAAATATTTTTCTAGACGTTCTAGCTGTCCGGACCAACACTGGTCACCGAAACAGTAGAATGTACAGAGTTGCTACAGGGAGGGTGTTACATTTGACAACATTAATTAATTAACAAGTGAAAAAGGTAGAGAATCAAAGTGACGCTTATCATATTATGGGAATTGGCTAACACAAAAAATAAAATTATGTGATTAGCATGTATATGATATTATTGGATGAATATGTTCTAGTTTATAATTTATTGTTTCAAATTTTTTTAATTGCAAAATTATATGATATATTGCATTCCCTTTAAAATCACTATTTAACAATTATTGATTCTATTGTAATCCTATAGTAGGGAACCATGATTCAAGTAACTATTTGGAAGCATTAAATAGAAAAGTTTAAAAGCCAATTAAATGAGGGTCAAGTGTATATAATAGAAAACATCAATTTTGTTACTGCTTTACAAAATTATAGGCCTATTTCTAATAATAATAAGATTATTTTCCTTATGATCACCAAAATTACAAAAGTAGAAGGGCCTATTAATACAATTCCTTACCATAAGTTTGAGTTTGTTGATATGAAGAAGATTATGAAAGGTGCAATGACAATTCATTGCTGACTAGCAAGATCCATATGAAAAATAAAATTAATGCATAAAATTGAAGTAAATGTAATACAAATGAACAAATTTTTTTTTTTTTGCTGATGTTATAGGTAGAGTTATAGGCATTGGATCATTAATAGATGCAAATGTAAAAGAAATAAAGATTTAAAAGGTAAAACTGGAGTTGACGATTGACTAGTAAGATGAAGTTAATGTTGCAGTATTTGTATTTGCTGATGTGTATTTTTTATATTTATTTTCAATTATATGTAACCATAATATACCAAATGGTTAGAATTTATGATTTGTAAAAGTGAAAATATGGTTAAAGTTACTTTATGGTATAAATACCTACGGAACTACATGAAAGCAAGATGTGTGACAACTGTGAACTAACTATATCCATCCTAACTTTTGGTATTGTTAAGAAATTTTTAGTTAACTTTTTTCTATTTACATATTATTAAGCTATAAAGAATGATATTGATACTTGAAATAATTGATAATTGATTATACTACATGACAATATATACTGTTCTCAACCATTATTAGCAAAATCCATGTGAATCTCAACATTTGTCAACTTAATTGATTTCTTCTAAGGTTAACACCATAATGCAATATATTTTTATATTTTAATATCACATATTGCAAAAAAATAAATAAATAATGGAAATGATATTTTGCTTGGCATGCATAAGTTGAAAATCCTATTAAGATGCTCCACACTATAAATCATGTGAAAGAATCAGTTGAGCACAAAATCATCAGAAATAGAAGAAAATTGCAAGAAATAAAGCAAATGACATGAGAGTCAGATAACCTGGTGCATTTCCTTAATTTTCAAACAAGAATTATTTTTAAGTATTTGAAAATATTAATTATAATGATAGTACTTTATAAATTTAGGAGAAACTTTCACAATACTTTCTACTATAAAAGAGGCAGATGATGCATTCATATGGTACTACTTGGCATGTGATATATATAGAAAAAAAAAAACTTATTGAAATGGAATATAGTTATTAGTGCAATGATTGCTGTAGGAAACCAAGAAGTGCAATTGCAAGGTTCATTTTGAGCTTAAAAATACATTGCTTATTTTTAATTGTAAGATTTATGTTCTGCTTTGTGAATTATTTTTTGCATGAAGGTTTAAATTGCAAATAGAAGTAGGTGATGTTAGTGATTGCACTGCATTTGTGGTGTTCAATAGAGAAGCCAAAATTTATTAGGCATTCCAGCAATTATTCTATTTGAAAAATAAAATGATAATACTTATAATACGCATTGCTTCTCAAGAAAATTAAAAGGAAAGAATTTTTTTTCCAAATTTGAATGAATGACTACAATTTGAAAGAGATTTATGAAAACTACACTATGAAGAAGATATTTGTCCCGAATGAAGAATTAGAGGAGAAACAAAGGTTGTGCAATCAATTGGTAAGTTTTTAACTCATACAAAATAAATCCCAACTAATATAAAGTTTAAACAAAAAAAAATACTTACATTGATTAAATAATTTGAATTTTAGGCAGGAGTCAATCCAGTGGCAAGTTTGGATCATGACAAAAAAATATATATATATAAATTAATGCACTCAAACTATGCAGAAGGCTTTACTCATAAATTATTAATTGATGCTGCCATGGAAATCTAAGGAAAAAGGCAAAAGACAAAAATGAAACCGACACTTGCAAAATTACAAATAGTGTTCAAAGTTTAAAGGCTTTTTCTCTATATATTATAAAATAAGAAATTTGAAGTTTGAAGATGGACTTTTGTACTTTGGTGTGGTTTTAGTAACTATATGATGTTGCTCTACAACTATTGCGTAATGGATATGTTTGGCATTTCAAACTCTAAGATGTAAATTTGAGTCAATGTTGATTTTTTTTATGTGTTATGAACTTAAATTTTTTAATTTTCTTATTTTATAGGTCCTCAATTAATTTTATTAATTACCATGTTTGAGAGTGGCATATTTATGGAGTGTATTTAGAAAAGTTATTCATAAAATTGCATTCAAGAGCTACACTACATTTTCCTAGTTGATAATTTCTATAAATTTTAAATTATTTTTTAATTTTTATGTACGAGTAAAGAAGACAACTACTCAAATTGCTCCAAAATAAGTGAATTTTAATTAAAATTTATTTATTTATCACTTGACAACACCTCAAATTTATAATAAGTTTTTTTTATAGATAATGCCAACATAGATGACTCCCTATTCTACGTGCAAGCTATTATCTTCTAAAAGAAAATATTTATCATCTCCGGTTATAGCACACATTTCATTAAAAAGTTAAGATAATTAATTTTAAAACTTTAAATTAATTTATGTCACACCTTACCCCTCTGTAAGGCATAACATGATCCCGTAGACTACCTAATGAACTACCGAATTTCACTTACCGATAACTCATTAAGTACCCTACAAGGGATTTTAAAACAATTTTCTTACATTTTAGAAGGGGTGAGCATTTTGGTAAGAATTAAAATTATTTATTCAAAGCTTAAATACTAGTAAAAATTTTTGTCCATTTTAATTTTGCCACAAATTTTATAAAAATTTTGACAGAGTTTCGTCTGTATTTTGAGAAAACAGTTCTTCAAATACCTGAGAAAAACACTTCCAATAAACTTTTCACAACTCCCAACCTCCAAATAATCTCAAGTCAACTCAATTCAATTCACTTCAAAATAATTCCACAACCCAATCAAAGTTTATCATCTCAAATATTTCATTCACATTGCATAAAGTATGAAATTCACAAATACAAATCTTAATTTACAAAAAGAAGTTCCAAAAATAATATTATTACAATTTATTATACAACTGCTCAACTTTACATTGATACATAAAACATTGTAATATTTACATCAAAATAACTACAAGGGTATAAAACAATACCCGTACAAAAATATCAGTGTAGTCCTCAATATCAGTAGCAGCTCACTCTGCTGCCTTCTCCTTGCTCTTATCTGCGACAGCAAAATAAGCTATCGCTGAGTATAAAAATACTCAGTGGTGCACAATAAAAATTTGAAATACAATACATAAATCATTCATTGACAAAACACAATTTAAATGTTGCATAATTAAATTTCACAATTTATCAAAGCTCATTATAGCAAAATTTTTGGGTCAAATAATTGAATAAACATAGTATTGCCAATTCATATACAACTTAAGCCATAATACAAAATTTCCGATCAATGCCGTGTTGTACACCACGACAAAGCAATCTACAACCCCACTAATCGAAATCAATGAGGGAGGTGGCTAGCTAGCTAATGAGTACTCATTCGATCTACAACCTCAACTGGTAAACCAGAGAGGGAGAAAAATAATCGATCTCACCCCATAAATGGAGGAGGAATAATGTGATACTGTCATGCTAAGTGTGAACACAAAATCAATTCAAAACAATTTATTCAAATAATTTATGAGAAATCCAATAAATTTCCAAAGTCATATTTTCATTCACAAGGTGGCAACACAATTCATGATTAACATCAAATTTTCATAAATTATACTAAATCAATTTTTCAATGACAAAATGCTCAAACAAGGTTTATTGTGCATAAACCTGACGTGAGTCGCCTCTAGGCCTTGACTCAGTCTCTCAAAGCTTCCAAGTCTTTTTCAGCTGAAACATACAGTTTCACAGTGTTTCAGTACCATAACTTAGCATAAACCTAAAAATAAATTTAACTTCACTTTTATCTAGCTCTAATGTGCTAAACTCGACGTTCTTGAAATTTTTGTATTTCGGGTTACTATTCACTACACTATTCAAGTCAAATTGTTGACTTTCTAAGGTTTAATAGGTATGGAAATTCCAACTTCATCCACATACCACATTTTGGTTACCAAACTTGTTGGTTTTGGTCATTTTCTCAACACTTAAGTCTTTTAGGCAAAATTGTCAATTTTCAGTTTTTGGTATCTAGGTTGCACTGTTCCATTAGTCACTTTACTGTTGGAATTTAGCAAAACTTCATTCATAGAAAATGTTCCCTAATATCTTAAGTTTATTCTCCTTTTTGAATCACTCCAATTGGAGTTTTGTAGCTCAAGTTATGACCAAATGAACAAATACTATTCATTTGGTCAGTTTGTACAGGGCAGCCTGCAATTTTCTAAGTTTGGTCAATTTGTTCATTAGGTTTTGGTCACTTTTTGGGCATGCTTCCTAAATGAAAATTGTGTTATTTAGTGTCTATTTTCATTCCCAATTGGTCTCATACCTATTGGACTTGTAAAATTTCATTTTTGGTCCTTCAAAGGTAACTTGGTCATGCTGCCAGTAGCATGACCATACTCAATCCAAATTTGGTCTTGATTCAAACACTTCTAACACACTTAATTAGGTCACAAATAACCATTTCTCACTTCAAATTAGGTCAAAGACATCATATACACATTTCTCACATTTTTGTCTCTAACCCTAAGTGTCCCAAAACCCTAACTTACTAACTTGTTGCATTTAACCACATTTAAGCATACCAATCTCATTAGCACATCCATACAAGCTTGCCTACCATTTAATTTCAATCAAAACTCAAACATATGCATAGTAAGCCAAGTTGGCAGAAATTTAGTTTAGTCCCTCAATAAATTTTTCTTTTCATTTTAAGTTTATTTCTAAGTAACTCAAGCTATAAACACAACTACTAAATCTCAAACTTACAAATTGGTGTGCTTACCTCACTTGAATTTGAATTCTCTAGTTTCCCTCTTCTTTTCTCCTTTCTTTGATGATCAATCTTCTTCTCAAGTGACTAAAACAAGTTTTTATGAGTGAATTTGGGGTAAGGTAAGATCAAATGGGTGTTTAAAAGTTTGAAGCAAGCTTTAATGGGGTTTCATTCATGGTGAGATGAGGGAGAGGGTTTCGACTAGCTTAAGGAAGATGAGGGAAATGATTTTTTTCTTTTCTTTTCTTTTATTTACTTATAGAAGACCCAAAAATCTATTTAATTAATTATATTAATTATGACTTTTATGGCATCATGGATGATGTCATGCATGATGTCATCACCTTTTTACTTTTTCATTTTCTTTTTTTTTCTCTATTTATTTTTCTATTAGTTCTTTAATTTAATTCTCGATTCCGAAATTTTCTTTTCTCCGATTTTATTTGACAGTTAGGTCAGGAGTCAGCTCTCGGGGTCAATTGACCAAATTGCCCCTCGCCTGTTCAACCCGGTTTGCAAATAATTCAATATTTCTTTCGGCTCCCTGACCTAATTATTTGACTGGCTTAACAACCTTTTTCCGTGATTTTCTCTTTTTCACTATGTTCGTAATGGTCCTAAGGACCGCAGCGTCACATTTTACGTTTCGAAATTTGAGTTTAAATTGACTTCGTAGTCGTTCCCGAGAAGGTCACCCATCGCTGTGACTCTCGGCTCGTTTAACTTCTTATGTTTTGTTTTTCTTATTTATACTTAACTAATTAGCAATTACTAATTATTTGTGTTTATAGGTTATTTAATTGTCTTAGATGTGGTTCTAATCCCCTTAATTGTCCGGACCGACACTGGTCACCGAAACAGTGAGATCTACCAGGCTATGCAAACGGGGGTGTTACAATTTAGTTCAGATAAACAACTGTAACAAAAAAAAAATATTTACTACTTAATATATCTGACAAAACAAAATTTTTAAAATCATAATAAATTGTAATATACTACATAATATTTAACTCTAAATCAAGAAAAGTGATATTCCATGTGAGCCAATCATAAGATATTTTATGGGAATGATTAAATTCTATAGCTATTTTTTTTTCACCTTTTTAATAAATAAAGCTTGAATGATCAATATAAAATTAAAAAGACTTGCATCTAATTTTCTTAGAAGATGAAAGGTGGAAATGAAAGGTGGAAGTTCTAAAATTTTTGGGACACATGAGACATGGAAGGTTTAATAAAAAAAAAATAAATAAAATAAAAATAAACGTAGATGATTAATTAACATAGCAAAACAACAAATGAATAGCCACAAAAAATTTTATATAAACATATGGTAGCCACATAGAAATCCTAATCTACTATTCATGCTTTTCAAAAGTAATGCCAAAGAAAAGGGGCTTATATGAGGCTTATATCACAAATCTTCCAAATAAAATATTGGCAATTATAATAGAAAAAGTATTGCAATAAATTGAAAATTATTTTGCTCAAATATCATTAAAATACATCTCATATTGCAGATGCAATGTCTTTCAACCTTTATTCGTTTATACATATATGATTCTCTAATGAAGTTTTTTCTCAAAAAAAAGGAAAAATTACAATTTAATCCTTATATTTTAACGAAACTAACTACTTGGTCTTTGTATTTTGAAAAACACACTACCTGAAGGATGAATTTGGGACTTTGTTGAAATAGTGTCATAAAATTTAAGCAATTGATCAATCCACTAAATTAAATAAGTGTAACTCAAGCTATGTCAAAGACATCATAAATGACCATATGATAAAATATAAACAAGCAAATCTTAAAAAGCATTACTCAAGTACAGTGAATAATAAATTTAAACTAAATAATTGTCTCCTCATAGTACAAATACACATTTCTGCTTAACATAGCCAATAACCTATTATCTAAGTTTCCTTTAAATTAACAAATTTAAGTAAAAGGCTCTTGCATTACACCCGTGATTATAATAGTTATCGAATAAAGTGTTTACCTTTTTATTATCTACACCCTCTACCAAGGGCAGAACTAGCTTTTTCTATGTAGGGTCAATTGAACCCACTGAATTTAAATATATATATATATATATATATATATATATATATATATAAAATAAATTATTTTAAAGACAAAAAGTTCTAACATGAGTAGGTAAAGGACAGAGTTGGAAGACCACAAATCCTTATTCACTAAGCATTCTAGTTTACAGTGGGTATATGAGAAATTATGTAATCCTTTTAGGAAAAGAACAAAATTACTTTTAGTCTTATAAAAAGACTTTATAATCACATTGGCAAATCAAGGTCTCGATGGAATGGAAAGCAAATTTGCTATGCAACCTATTTTTTTTTTTTGTGCAGAAAACTGAAGAAAATTTTAAATTTGAAGGTAAGTCATCAAAAGATCATTATATATATATGTGTGTGTGTGTGTGTGTGTGTGTGGAATAAATTTTGAATGCAAATTGGTTTTCATCTAATTTTATATTACTTTAGTATCTTATTTTATATTTAGTGGATTGATAATTATTTGATTATTATACTTATTGTTTTGATAATTGACATGTAGTATATGAAAAAAATGTAATATCATTATTATATGTTAAACTTATATTGTAAAATTAAATTTAATACAAATTCTTGCTCTTGAATTAGTTATGGATAAGTTTGTAACTAAAAAAAATCACCATTTGAATAACCGATTGACCAAAATCAAGAAAGTCGTCTTAACAAAACTACGAAGTACTAGCAGTTCAAGGCAACCCCTAAATGAGATTGACTTAGAAAATCTCCCTGTTGATCTTGGATTAAGGATTAAAATGTCAGAATATAATCCTAATGACCAAGACAGACTAAAAAGGGCATATTTGCAAAAAGGACCTTACTAACCACACAACCATAATTTTAAATAATAAAGATTAGTAATATTATGTGCCATTTTAATCGCAATTGGTACAAAAAATATGGTAATTGGTTAGAGTACAATATAGTAAAGGAGTCTGCATTTTGCTTATATTGTTATCTTTTTAGACTTGAAATTGGCAAGCAAGTGAATATTCATGTGTTACTGAAGGTTTTGATGTTTGGAATAAAAATGAGAGATTAGATATTCTTATAGGGGATCCAAATAGTACTCATAATATTGCTTAGAGAAAATGTGAAGCACTAATAAAACAAGGTTAACACATAGAAGTTGCATTTAATAGACATTCTGATTAAGTAAGAATGCAATATAGAACCTGATTAGGTACATCAATTGATTGTTTATGATTTCTTTTGTGGTAAGGGCTTCCTTTTTGTGGGCATGATTAATCAAATGATTCGAAACATCAAGGAAGTTTTCTTGAACTTTTGAAGTTTTTAGCTGAGCATAATGAGACAATTAATAATGTTGTTGGACGACATGCTTCTAATAATCTTAAGTTAATAACTCATCATATTCAAAAAGACATTATAAATGCCTCTGTTGTTGAAACTTTGAATGTTGTTATTGATGATTTGGATGATTATCTCTTTGTAATTTTAGCTGATGAGTCTTGTGATATGTCTATGAAAGAACAAATGATTGTTATCTTATATTATGTTGACAAAAATGGTTGTATGGCTGAGAAATTTTTTGGAATTGTGCATATTTCTGATACAAGTGCTTTGTCTCTTAAATTATCAATCAAGTCATTATTCGCTAGGCATGGATTAAGCATGGCAAGATTACAGGGCCAAGGTTATGATGGGGCTACTAATATGAGAGGTGAATTCAATGGTTTGAAAAGCTTAATTATGAGGTAGAATGAAATTGCATATTATGTACATTATTTTGCCCATCAGCTTCAATTAACCTTTGTTACTATTGCAGAAGGCGATATTCATATTGCATCACTTTTTAATAAGATTGCTAATTTGTTGATGTTGTTGGAACCTCATGTAAGTGTTAAGATATTCTTCGAGAAAGTCAAGCCACTAAAGTTTCCAAGGCATTAAAAGCTAGTGAAATGATAAGTGGTCATGAATTAAATCAAGAAACTAGTCTTAAAAGAGCAACAAATGCATGTTTGGGTTCACATTATGATACAATTCTAAATTTGATCATTATGTTGTCATTTGTGGTAGAGGTACTTGATAGCATTATTAAGGATGGTACAAGTTTGGAGTAAAGGGCGAAAGTATATGGTTTATTAGAAGTAATGTAATCTTTTGATTTCATATTTAGCTTACATCCACACCATAATTCTGTCAATTGCACTTACACTCACACATTACAATTATTAACTAATTAATAATGTGATATAAAAAATATTAATAATTACGATGGGAAAAAAAATTTAAATAGAAAATTAAATAAAATTTTTCAATGATTGTTGTATTTCTTTCTTTGTTTCACTACTTTTTTTTTAATTTTCTTATTAAATTATCTAATTATAAATAATTTGTATTTTAAAATTTGTTTATTCTCTATAATAATAATAATAATAATAATAATAATAATAATTATTATTATTATTATTATTATTATTATTATTATTATTTTATATCACATTATTAGTTAGTTAATAATTAGACTGTGTGGGTGCAAATGCAAGTGAGATAATTTTAGTGTGGGTGTGAGTGTAATGAAGAGAGTAAAAAAAATTATCAAAGTAGTTGAACGCTACTTAAAATAGCGTCCAACTAGTCGGAAATTATTTTAAATAGCATCCGGCTACTCTTTTAATTTTTTTTTTTATTTTTAAAGAATTTGTTTCTTTTTTATTATTTTTTTAATAGTGGGATGCTAGTTATATTATTATCTCCCTTTCTCTCTCCTCCAATTCACCAAAATCACCCACTTTTGATAAATGAATCTAAACTCACCCCATCTAGTAATTTTTCTTTTATGCACCCTTTTAGTAAAGTGCTCACATGCATCACTGCAATGCATCTCTCCCTCTAATAAACTCAATTTTTTTTTCAATCTATGACTATGACCATTAGGTCAAAAAAAATATAAGATTCGATTAGTCATAGTTTGACAATGAATGTAATTATAAAATTCTCATAAAAATGTCAATGATTAATACAAAAAGTAATTAAATAGCACATTAATCATGCCTATCTTGAAAAGATAAATATGTTTATTTGCTAGTGTGTGTGTGTGTCTGTGTATTCTTGCAAAGTCAAATCTAGACTTCGACTGTGTAACACCCTTACTTTAGCTAGTCCGTATATTCTACTGTTTTGGTGACTAATGTCTGTCCGAACAGCTAGAATATCTAAAATTTTATTTAAACTAAAGTGAGGAGTCATAAATAATTCAAACAATGGTAAGAAAAATAAAAAAAAAATTTAGAAATAAAATACAACAAAGTTAAATGAGTCTGTGCCCCGGCGATGGGTGACCTAACGGGAAGCGATTGTAAAGACAGTTGTCGACCCTATACCCATGGGGAAACCCAGTGAAATAATTTTTGGGACTCCAGTGAAGAGTTATTGAGCTTTTGATGGCACTACAATGCCAAGAAAATGCTCAGAGAATTTTCTAAATCGGTACAGACAATTTTAGTCCGTTAAGCAAAACGAAGGGCATTTTGGTCATTTCACCTTCAGAGATAATTTTTGACCAACTTGTCCAATTAAGTAAGTGAATTATATGACATAAAATATGAATAAATATTGCTAAAACTTTATTTAAAAATGAATACAAAAGAAAGAAAAATAAAATGAATTAAATACTTAATTATGCCATCATGCCTATGCAAGGGTGTTGCAATAAAAACTCATGGACCAATCACAATTCAACAACACACTTAAATTTCTTTAAAAAGGGGAAAATAAGTCAAAATTAAGAAAGCAAATTCTGCTTCTTCTTCCTTGTTCAGCCGAGACCTATCTCTCTCTACATACCTCCATTTTTGCTTCTCCTTCTCACAAGAAATTGCTTGTAAAAATCCCATTAAACCACTTGCTTGTTTCACTAAAATTATTCCTTATACCTTAAACATCCTCTAGGTAGTAAAAAGAAGAGGAGAATTGAAAGTTTATCAAGTTGGGAATTTCATCAAACAAGGTTAGTGCCATATTTCTTAACTTTATTCCCTTTTAAGCATGAATTCAAGTTAAGTTAGGTTAGAAATTGATGAAAAATGAAGTAAATATGCATGCTTAGGTTGCATGGAATTTCGGCCAGCCTTATGGGAGTGAGAGTTTGAGGGTTTGATGGATTTAAAAGGTTTAGAAAGGATGTTAGATGTGTAGATACTAATTGATAGTGATTAGTATGTCTAATTGATAGGTGTTGCATGAATTTTGAATTGAAGTTAGGGTTTGGAATTATAATTTAGGGGTTTTGCCAAAGTGTGGTTAAATTGGTATTCTTAAGGTCAATTGGTGACCTTTTGATATTATTTGACCTAAAAATTTAACTAATTGTGGCATGGAATGGTGAGTTGAACATGCTGCCCTCATGCTGGAATTCTGGACCATTGGAGTCTAGTGTGTTTGAACAGCTTTAGTTGAACTTGTATAGCTCTAATTGGTATAAGGCCAATTGGAGGTGAAATTAGACACTTAATGCAACATTTTTGGTGAAGTAACCTAGCTCAGAAACCCAACCAAAGTTGACCTAAAAATTATCCTAATCTGGGTAACACACATGCTGCCCTGGAAAAGTGACCAAATGAACAGTGTTTGTTCAAATGGTCATAACTCAGTGTAGAAATATCCAATTGACCTGAATTTTATATCAATGGAAAGCTTAGATACCAATCCGGCCAGTCCTAAAGAAATTAGCATAACTTGAGCTAGAAAACTCTAAATGAAGTGATTCAAAAAGAAAATTAAAGAAGAGACAATAAGAAACAAATTTGATGAAGAGAGTTTAGTCAAACTTTTACTGTAGCAATGACCAATGGAACAGTAAACATAATGCATGAAATCTGAAAATTTGAAATAACATTAAATGAGTTTTGAAATTGAATTTGCAACAAATACCAACATGTGTAGAATGCAAAATGTGGTATGTTGGTGTTATTAGAACCAACTTACCTATTGTGTATGAACAAGTCAACATTTTGGTTGACTAGTAAAATGAATAGTAACCAATGAATATTAAATACAAAAATGACACATTAAATTTTGTAATATGCCCTAGTATACCTAGTATGATTGGTTTGGATAGGTTGGCATATCAAAAGGGTTCCGATAGCAGTACTGCATATGGCATTATGCCATTCTGTGATTTATGGCTTATGTGGCCATTTCGTGATATTATGGCTTTTAGCCATTCCGACACTATTGTGATACTTGGCTTTGTGCCTGATTATTGTTATGGTTTATCAGCTATTCTGTTGCACACCGGGACACACTTTATGATCGATGGTGTGATGGCTCGAGGTACTTGGTACCCAGTACCAGTTTACCCGTTTATCCAGTCCGGTTAGCTGCATAAGTTACTTGGGCAATTATATTAAGTCTTAATAAATTATTATTAACTGATGTACTAAATTGATAAAATTGTTAACAATTACCAAAAATTTTAGTCTGCATAAAATATTAACAACAAATTGCATAAATATTTATTTTATTTTATTTTTATTTTATATTGACACCACTAAGCAGTATTGCTTAGCGCGTTGCTTTTTGCTACACATAGGTTCTAGAGATAAAGATAAGGAGCCTAGCAGACCACAGATTGGGTGATTAGTCAGATCTATAAGGAGTCTAAAGTCATCTACACTACAGTGCATTCATGGTAGGACATTAGGTTTCTTTTGTATTTTGATATTTTGTATTTTGTAGTAAATATGGATTTTATCATGTACATTGTAAAGTTATCAAATTTGAAGTTTATGTAAATGTTTGTATATTTTGTAAATAAATAAAAATTGAGTATTTCTTTAGGAATTTGATATTATTATGATATGAATGACATTATGGAAATTGTTTGAAAATTTTTTGAGAATTGGATTGATGTTAGGAGTTGTGGGTTTGAAAATTTATTGGGAGTGTTTTTAGCAGGTTTTGAAGAACTGTTTTTCCAAATTACAGCCGGCACTCTGCTGGATTTTCAGTAAAATTTGCGGTAATTCAAATTTATTAAATTTTAAAATAAAGGACATAAATGATATGAATTTCACATAAAAGGCTATTTAAACTTATAAAATGAATATTTAGAAATTAAAATAAGATAAGATAAGATAAGGTACTCTGGCACTCTGTGTGACATGCCTTGCTTAGCTACATTGTAGACGGGTGAGGGGTGTCACATTTAGTGGTATCAGAGCAAGGTTTAGGCGTTTCTGGGTCTAGATAGAGTGCACACCATTGCATTGCATTTGTAAGTGTTGAGGTGACAATGATGGAGATCTGTTGTTTTTGGTTATTTTGATTAGGATATGGACCCGACTTCACAGAGGGCAGTCGAGAAAGAGGTGAAGAGTCATGCTCCACTTGCGGCTGAGACTGGAGGCAGGGGGGAATTTGCTCCACCAGTACCAGAGGTGCCTGCACAGCCTCCACAGGCCATGTTTCAACAAATGGCCGAGTTTTTCAGACAGATGGCCAAGGTTATGCCACTGCCACCACCTCCACAGCAGAAATCTCACTTAGAAAAGATTAGGAAGTTTAGAGCTGTGGATTTCGTGGGTAAGAAAGAAGATGACCCAGTGGCAGCTGAGAATTAGTTAGATCAAACCATAAGAGTACTGAAGTAACTTCACTGCACCCCAGAGCAGAACCTAGAGGGTGCTGTGTCTTTGCTTCAAGATGATGCCTATCAGTGGTAGGACACAGTATCCAGTGAGGTGCAGCCAGATCAAGTAACATGGGACTTCTTCCTTACAAAATTTAGAAAGAAATATGTAGGCAGTGTGTATTTGGAAGAAAGAAGAAGAGAATTCATCAGTCTGAGACAGAGACAGCTGACAGTAGTAGAGTATGAGAGAGAGTTTGTCAGATTGAGTAGATATGGAAGAGAAATAGTCCCTACAGAAGCTGAGAGGTGCAGAAGGTTTGAAGAAGGGCTGAATGATAACATTAAGATCATGATAACAGCTTTGGGGATTATTGATTTTGCAAAGTTAGTTGAAGCTGCATTAAAGGTTGAAAAAGTCAGAATAAATGAGAAGAATAGAAGGGATAGACAACAGAAAAGAGGCCAAGGGCAGACCAGTAGTAAGAAGTTCAGAGGTCCACCTGCCTAGAGTTCAAGTCAGTAACAAAGTCAGGGTCAGTCCCAGAGGCCCAGATCACAGTTCACACCGAGGAGAGGCCAGTCCACACCATCGCGGCGCTCTCCGAGGATCGGTGTTCAAGGGACCAGCCCAGATATCTTACGCTGTCCACACTGCCAGAGGTGGCACAAGGGGGAGTGTTGGTGAGTGACTGGTGGTTATTTCCGGTGTGGGTCTATAAAACATCAGATCAGAGATTGTCCATGGAGGACTGCTACAGCTGGCCCAGCTCAAGCAAACAGGTTTGCCCCTGTACCTCAAAGGGGTAGAAGGCCCAGTAAATCTGAGGCAGCTGGTACATCACAGATGCCAGCATTAGAGTCAGCTGAGAGGCTAGAGGCAAGGACACTAGCCAGAGCATATGCCATGAGAGCTCAGGAGGAGTAAGACGCTCCATATGTCATCAGGGCTATATTCTTCCTCTATAACTTGCCTGTGCATGCATTGATGGATCCAGGATCCAACCATTCATATATCTGCATCAAGCTACCTGTAGAAAAGGGGATACAAGTAGAGGAGAGTGACCAAGACATTCTGGTCACTAATCCACTAGGCCACAATGTGGTAGTAAATAAGGTGTACAAAGGTTGCCTGTTGAGGATTCAAGGGAAAGCGTTCTCGGCAGACCTAATTGAATTACCCTTCCACGAGTTTGACGTGATTTTGGGAATGGATTAGTTGTCACATCATCAGGCAATAGTGGACTATAGATTGAAAAGAATTACTTTGAAAACTCTTGAGGGTGATGAGATCATAGTTGTGGGGGAAAGGACGGATTTTCTGTCTAATGTCATCTCAGCCACTGCTGCAAGGAGATTGATGAGAAAAGGCTGTGAAGCCTACTTGGCACATGTGGTTGACACTAGGCAGGTGAAGCCAAATCTGTATGACATACCCACAGTAAAAGACTTCCCTGATGTGTTCCCTGAAGAATTGCCTAGGTTGCCACCAGAAAGTGAAGTAGAATTTTCCATTGAGATAACGCCAGGTACAGCTTCGATTTCAATTGCTCCTTATAGAATGGCACCTACTAAATTGAAGGAGTTGAAAATCCAGTTGCAAGAGTTACTGGACAAGAGGTTTATACACCCCAGTGTGTCACTGTGGGGAGCTCTGGTGCTATTTGTGAAAAAGAAGGATGGAACTTTGAGGCTATGCATTGACTACCGTAGTTGAACAAATTAACTGTGAAGAACAAGTATCCATTGCCAAGAATTGATGATCTATTTGATCAATTGAAGGGAGCCGGTGTATTTTCTAAAATTGATCTTAGATCAGGGTATCATCAGCTGAGAGTAAAGAATGCAGATGTGCCAAAGATTGCATTCAGGATCCGGTATGGGCATTATGAATTTTTGGTGATGCCGTTTGGGTTAACAAATGCACCAGCAGTATTTGTGAACCTTATGAACCACATCTTTCACCCATACTTAGATCGGTTTATAGTGGTCTTCATTGATGACATCCTAGTGTACTCCAAGAACAGGGAAGAACATGATGAGCATTTGAGGATTATTCTGCAAACCCTGAGAGAAAAGAAGCTGTATGCTAAGTTGTCCAAGTGCGAATTCTGGTTGAGTGAGATCTCCTTCCTTGGACACATAGTATCAACTGATGGGATTAGAGTGGATCCCAAGAAGATAGAAGCAGTGATGGAATGGAAGCCTTCCAGAAATACAACTGAGGTCAGAAATTTCTTAGGGCTAGCTTGGTATTATAGAAGATTTGTGAAGGGATTTTCTCTGATAGCTGCTCTAATGACCAAGTTGTTACACAAGAAAGTGAAATTCGACTGGAATGATAATTGTTAGGCTAGTTTTGAGAAGTTGAAGGCTATGTTGACAGAGGCACAAGTGTTAACACTGCCAGTGTCAGGAAAGGACTTTGTGGTCTACAGTGATGCCTCACATAATGGGTTAGGGTGTGTATTGATGCAAGAGGGGAAAGTGGTTGCCTATGCTTCCAGGCAGCTAAGGCCACATGAACAGAACTACCCTACTCATGATCTGGAGCTAGTAGCAATTATCTTCGCACTGAAGATATGGAGGCACTACTTATATGGGGAAAAGTGCTACATATATACAGACCACAAAAGTCTGAAGTAGTTGCCAACCCAGAAGGAGCTCAACCTTAGACAGAGGCGGTGGATTGAATTCTTAAAAGATTATGACTGTGTGATAGACTACCATCCTAGGAAGGCAAATGTAGTTGTTGATGCATTGAGCAGAAAAGCCATAACAGCATTGAGATCTTTGAATGCCCACTTGTCCTTAGCTCATGATGGAGCTATTTTGGCTGAGTTGTAAGTGAAGCCACACCTGTTACAACAGATACACGATGGGCAGAAAACTGATGAGAAGCTAATAGCTATTGTGGGTAAAATTACAGAAGGAAGGAAACTAAGTATGAAGTGAAAGAGAATGGGTGTTTATACTACAAAGGAAGACTGTGTGTACCAGATGATGGGGAATTGAAGACTAGCATTCTGAAAAAAGCACACAGTAGTGTTTATGCTATACACCCAGGAAGCACAAAAATGTACCATGATCTGAAGCTTCAATACTGGTGGCCTGGTATAAATAAGGACATAGCTGACTATGTGACTAGATGCTTGACATGTCAGCAAGTCAAGGCAGAACATCAAGTTCCATCAAGTTTATTACAGCCCATCAGCATACCTGAATGGAAATGGGACCGGATTACCATGGATTTTGTAAGTGGTCTACCTCTCACCCAGAAGAAACATGATGTAGTATGGGTGATAGTGGATAGGTTGACCAAATTAGCACATTTTCTGCCAGTTAGAACTAACTACTCACTGGAAAAGCTAGCAAAATTGTATATCAGTGAGATAGTTAGACTGCATGGAATCCCACTTTCCATCATATCTGATAGAGACTCGAGGTTCACATCTAGATTTTGGAAGAAGTTGTAAGAAGCCTTGGGCACACAACTCCATTTTAGCACGGCTTTTCATCCTCAGATAGATGGACAGTCAGAACGAGTAATCCAGGTCCTTGAGGATAAGTTAAGGAGTTGTGTCATTGATTTTGAGTTGGGATAGATACCTCTCACTGGCAGAGTTTGCACACAATAATAGCTACTAAGCTAGCATTCAAATGGCTCCGTATGAAGCACTGTATGGAAGGAAGTGCAGAACACCAGTGTGTTGGACTGAATTGGGCGAAGATAAACTCGTGGGACCAAACCTGGTGAAACAGACTAAGGAGAAAGTGAAGTTAATAATAGCCAATTTGAAGGTTGCCTCAGATAGACAAAAATCTTATGCTGACTTAAAGAAAAAAGAGATATAGTATGTAGTTGGCGACAAAGTGTTCCTCAAAGTGTCACCATGGAATAAGGTGTTGAGATTTGGAAGAAATGGTAAGTTAAGCCCTAGGTTCATTGGCCCATATGAAATCATTGAACGTGTGGGTCTAGTGGCCTATAGGCTAGCTTTACCACCAGAGCTAGACAAGATCCACAATGTGTTTCATGTATCTATGTTGAAAGGTACAGATCAGACCCTTCACATGTCATCTCCATGGAAGAAATAGAGATCCAACCAGATTTGACATATGAAGAGGAACCTATAAGGATTCTGGCTTGGGAAGTAAAAAAGTTGAGAAATAAGCGGATTCCACTGGTGAAAGTACTTTGGAGGCACCATAACACTAAGGAAGCAACTTGGAAAAGTGAAGAGACGATGAGGAAATAGTTCACTCAACTATTTGCATCAGGCAAATTTCGAGGACAAAATTTTTATTAGAGGGGAAGAATTGTAACACCCTCACTTTAGCTAGTCCGTACATTCTACTGTTCCGATGACCAATGTATATCCGGATAGCTAGAATGTCTGGAATTTTATTTAAACTAAAGTGAGGAGTCATAAATAATTCAAAAAATAGGAAGAAAAATTAAGAAAAAATTTTAAAAATAAAATACAACAAAGTTAAATGAGCCGGTGCCTCGGCGATGGGTGACCTAACGGGAAGCGACTGTAAAGACAGTTGTCGACCCTATACCTGTGGGGAAACCCAGTGAAATAATTTTTGGGACTCCAGTGAAGAATTATTGAGTTTCCAATGGCACTAGAATGCTAAGAAAATGCTCAGAGATTTTTTAAATCGGTACAGATAATTTTAGTCCGTTAAGCAAAACGAAGGGCATTTTGGTCATTTCACCATCAGAGATAATTTTTGATCAACTTGTCCAATTAAGTAAGTAAATTATATGACATAAAATATGAATAAATATTGCTAAAACTTTAATTAAAATGAATACAAAAGAAAGAAAAAGAAAATAAATTAAATACTTAATTATGCCATCATGCCTATGCAAGGGTGATGCAATAAAAACTCATGGACCAATCACAATTCAACAACACACTTAAATTTCTTTAAAAGGGGAAAAATAAGTCAAAATTAAGAAAGCAAATTCTGCTTCTTCTTCCTTGTTCAGCCGAGAGCTATCTCTCTCTACAAACCTCCATTTTTGCTTCTCCTCACTAGAGATTGCTTGTAAAAATCTCATTAAACCACTTGCTTGTTTCACTAAAATTATTCCTTATACCTTAAACATCCTCTAGGAAGTAAAAAGAAGAGGAGAATTGAAAGTTTATCAAGTTGGAAATTTCATCAAACAAGGTTAGTGCCATATTTCTTACCTTTATTCCGTTTTAAGCATGAATTCAAGTTAAGTGATGTGAGAAATTGATGTAAAATGAAGTAAATATGCATGCTTAGATTTCATGGAATTTCAGCCAGCCTTATGGGAGTGAGAGTTTGAGGGTTTTGATGGATTTAAAAGGTTTAGAAAGGATGTTAGATGTGTAGATACTAATTGATAGTGATTAGTATGTCTAATTGATAGGTGTTGCATGAATTTTGAATTGAAGTTAGGGTTTAGAATTACAATTTGGGGGTTTTGCCAAAGTGTGGTTAAATTGGTATTCTTGAGGTCAATTAGTGACCTTTTGATATTATTTGACCTAAAAATTTAACTAACTGTGGCATAGAATGGGAGTTGAACATGCTGCCCTCGTGCTGGAATTTTGGACCATTGGAGTCCAGTGTGTTTGAATAGCTTTAGTTGAACTTGTGTAGCTCTAATTGGTGCAAGACCAATTGGAGGTGAAATTAGACACTTCATGCAACATTTTTAGTGAAGTAACCTGGCTCAGAAAACCAACCTAGGTTGACCTAAAAATTGTCCTAATCCGGGTAACACACATGCTGCCCTGGAAAAGTGACCAAATGAATAGTGTTTGTTCAAATGGTCATAACTCAGTGTAGAAATGTCCAATTGACCTGAATTTTATATCAATAGAAAGCTTAGACAATTTATAACAACTTTCATGAAGAAAACAAATCTAAATTTTGACCATAACCCATCTGAACTGCTAGCCAAAATCAGGGTACCAAAACTGCCAGAACCAATTCTGACCAGAAATTTTGGGTAGATACCAATCCGGTCAGTCCTAAAGAAATTAGCATAACTTGAGGTAGAAAACTCCAAATGAAGTGATTCAAAAATGAAATTAAAGAAGAGACAATAAGGAACAACTTTGGTGAAGAGAGTTTGGTCAAATTGTTACTGTAGCAGTAACCAATGGAACAATAAACATAAGGCATGAAATCTGAAAATTTGAAATAACATTAAATGAGTTTTGAAATTGAATTTGCAACAAATACCAACATGTGTAGAATGCAAAATGTGGTATGTTGGTGTTATTAGAACCAACTTACCTATTGTGTATGAAAAAGTCAACATTTTGGGTGACTAGTAAGATAAATAGTAACCAATGAATAGTAAATACAAAGAATGACACATTGAATTTTGTAATATGCCCTAGTATCTCCAGTACCTACGTGTGGCAAAAAACGACACACTAAGCAATACAACTTAGTAGTGTCAATATAAAATAAAAATAAGCTAAAATAAATAAATATGCAGAAATTATGTTGTTATTTTATGCAGACTAGATTTCTGGTAATTATTCGTAATTTTCTTAATATTAGTACTTTTTATATTCATTATTTGGTTATAAATTATTAAGACTTGTTTTAGTTGCCCAACTAACCTATACTAGTTGACTGGACTCGATAAACGGGTAAACTAGCACTGGGTACCAAGTACCTCGATTTGTCATATCATCGGTCACAAAGTGTCTGCCAAGTATGCAATAGAATGGCTAATAAGCCATATCAAACATCAAGCATAAAGCCAAGTGTATCAATCATAGCAAAATGGCCATAGGTAGGCAAGTTCTAATTGCACTAAAATACCACACTTTGAGTTTTACATTTGTTGGCATTGGTTGCTAATTTCAATTCAAAGCTCATTGGAAGTTATTTTAAATTTTCAGATTTAGTCACTTAGGTTTACTGTTCTATTAGACCAATCTATAGTGAGAATTTAGCTAAACTTTCTTCATGAAAGTTGTTCCTTAATGTGTCACCTTTAATTCCCTTTTTGAATCACTCCATTTTGAGTTTTGTAGCTCAAGTTATGATATTTTTACCATAACTGGCCGGATTGGTCATTGTACAGATTTTTTGGGCAGAATTTGATTTTGGCAGTTTTGGTGTCCTAATTTTGGCTAGCAATTTAAATTGGCTTTGGTCAGAATTTGGATTTATATTCTCCATGAAAGTTGTTCTACATTGTCTAAGATTTCCAGAGGTTCAAGAATCAGGTGATTTAGACTTCTCTACACAAAGTTATGGCCAATTGAACAAACACTATTCATTTGGTCATTTTCCAGGTCCAGAATTTTGGTCACTTGGATTAGGCAAATTTTAGGTCAACTTAAGTTGGTTTTCTAGGCAGGATATCTTCACAAAAAATGTGGCATTATGTCCCTAGTTTCACCTTCAATTGGCTTTGCACCAATTGAAGCTATACAAGTCAAGTTATTGCTGTCCAAACACACTAGACTCAAGTCTAGGATTTCTGGCACAAAGGGGCAGCATACTAATTCTCTATCCAATGCCACATTTAATCCCAAATTAAGGTCAAATCATGCCAATTGGTCATCAATTGACCTTAAGAACACTAATTTACCATCAATTTAGCAAAACCCTAATTTTCCCTCAAACCCTAATTCCCAAATGCTTCAATCTTGCTTCACACATAGCAATCAAGGTTCTAAGTCCCATATTCTCATTCAAGGCCATCCATAGACAACTTTAATTAAATCAAAACTCAACACACGCTCCCCTATTCATGGCTGCCGAAAATTAAGAGTGCTCATACATGGGTATTTTTATTCAATTTCTTCAATTTCTAACTTAATTCATGCTCCTAATATAAAATCTAAAGAGAAAGAGAGAGAAATTGGCACTAACCTTAGTAGGGAAGAATTTTATCTTTGTTAAATCTTCACTTTCTTGGCTTTTCTTGGTTGTCAAACACCTTAGCAAGGTTCTAGGGCATGTTTTATTGAAGGAAATTATAGGTTTTATGGTGAAAATCAAGGTTTGGCAAGGTTGTGATGAGAGCTCATCAATGGAGGAGAGAGAGAATGATTTTCGACCAAATGAAGGGAAGAAGAAGGAGCTGGATTTTTTGATTTAATTTTTCTTATTTTGGCTTTTATAGTGAAGTTTGTCTAATTGTGATTGGTGGAAAACTTTTAATTACATCATGCTTGGTCATGCTTATGTCATAAATCCAATTAAATTTCATTTTATTTTCTTCTTTTCTCTACTCATTTTTATTTAAATTTTCATCAATATTTATTCACATTTTATGTCATATAACTCACTTACTTAAATGGACAAGTTAGTCAAAAATTATCTCTGAAGGCGAAATGACCAAAATGCCCTTCATTTAGCTTAACGAGCTAAAATTATCTGTACCGACTTAGAACATTTTCTTTACATTTTCTTGGTATTCTATTGCTATCTAAGGCTCAATAACTCTTCACTGGAGTCCCAAAAATTATTTCACAGGGTTTTCCACAGGTCTAGGGTTGCTAACTGTGTTCACAACTGCTTCCTGTTAGGGTTACCCATCGCTGGAGTTATGGCTCATTTAACTTCCTTGCATTTCATTTCTAAAATTTTTCCTGAATTTTTCTTATCATTATTTGGTTTATTTATGACTCTCCACTCTAGTTTACATATAGTTCTAGATATTCTAGCTGTCTGGACAGACATTAATCATCGAAACAGTAGAATATACGGACTATCTAAAGTGAGGGTGTTACAGCTCTTCTCCTCTAAAAAAAATTTCATCCTCAAAATTTACCTAATGCAAACAGTTGAGGGAACTATTGCCTCATCGTCTCTTCGCTTTCCCAAGTTGCCTCCTTAGTATTGTGGTGCCTCCAAAGCACTTTCACCAATGGAATTAGCTTGTTTCTCAGTTCTTTAACATGTCGAGCCAAAATCCGTATGGGTTCCTCTTTATATGTCAAATCCGATTGTATTTCAATCTCTTCCATAGAGATGACATGTGAAGGCTCTGATCTGTACCTTATTAGCTTGGACACATGAAATACAGTGTGGATCTTATCCAGCTCTGGTGGTAAAGCTAGCATGTAGGCCACTGGACCCACACGTTCAATGACTTCATATGGGACAATGAACCTAGGGCTTAACTTGCCCTTTCTTCCAAATCTCAATACCTTCTTCCATGGTGAGACTTTGAGAAATACCTTGTCGCTAACTTCATATTCTATGTCTTTTCTCCTCAAGTCAGCATAAGACTTCTGTCTATCTGAGGCAACCTTCAAATTGGCTTTGATTAACTTCACTTTCTCCTCAGTCTGTTTCACCAGGTCTGGTCCCATAAGTTTATCTTTGCCCAGTTCAGTCCAACATAATGGTGTTCTACACCTCCTCCCATACAGTGCCTCATACAGAGCCATCTGAATGCTAGCTTGGTAGCTATTATTGTATGCAAATTCTGCTAGTGGGAGGTATCTGTCCCAACTTCCCTCAAACTCAATAACACAACTCCTTAGCATATCCTCAAGGACCTATCACATATTTCATGTTATTATTATCATTTCAATTTAATGTTTGTAATAATTCAATGAGTTTTAAGTTTTACCTGAATTACTCATTCCGACTGTCCATCCATTTAAGGATGAAAAGCCATGCTAAAATGGAGTTGTGTGCCCAAGGCTTCTTGCAACTTCTTCTAAAATCTAGATGTAAACCTCGGGTCTCTATCAGATATGATGGAAAGTGGGATTCCATGCAGTCTAACTATCTCACTGATATACAATTCTGCTAGCTTCTCCAGTGGATAGTCAATTCTAACTAGCAGAAAATGAGCTGACTTGGTTAATTTATCTACTATCACCCACAATGCATCATGTTTCTTCTAGGTGAGTGGTAGACCACTAACAAAATCCATGGTGACCTGGTCCCATTTCCATTCAGGTATGCTTATGGGCTGTAACAAACCTGATGGAACTTGGTGTTCTGCCTTGACTTGCTGACATGTCAAGCATTTAGTCACATAGTCAACTATGTCCTTCTTCATACCAGGCCACCAGTAGTGAGGCTTCAGATCATGGTACATTTTTGTGCTTCCTGGGTGTATAGCATAAACACTGTTGTGTGCCTTTTTCATAATACTAGTATTCAATTCTCCATTATCTAGTACACATACTCTTCCTTTATAGTACAAACACCCATATGCTTTCACTTCATAATCAGTTTCTTTCCCCTCTGGGATTTTGCCCATTATAGCTATTAGCTTCTCATCTACCTTCTGTCCATCCTGAATCTGCTGTAGCAAGTTTGGCCTTACTTGTAACTCAGCCAAAATAGCTCCATCCTGAGCTAAGAACAAATGGACATTCAGTGATCTCAAAGATGTGATGGACTTTCTGCTTAAGGCATCAACAACTACATTTGCCTTCCCAGAATGGTAGTCAATCACACAGTCATAGTCCTTCAGGAACTCAATCCACCACCTTTGCCGAAAGTTGAGCTCCTTCTGGGTTAGCAAATATTTCATACTTTTGTGGTCTATGTAGATGTAGCACTTTTCACCATACAAGTAATGCCTCCATATCTTCAGTGCAAATATGATTGCTGCTAACTCCAGATCATGGGTGGGGTAGTTCTTTTCATGTGGCCTTAGCTGCCTGAAAGCATAGGTGACTACTTTCCCCTCTTGCATTAGAACACACCCTAACCCATTATTAGAAGCATCATTGTAAACCACAAAGTCCTTCCCAAACACTGGTTGCATTAACATTGGTGCCTCTGTCAACATAGCCTTCAACCTCTCAAAACTAGCTTGACACTTATCATTCCAGTCGAATTTTACATTCTTGTGAAGCAACTTGGTCAGTGGAGCAGCTATCAAAGAAAACCCCTTCACAAACCTTCTGTAGTAACCAGCTAGCCCCAAGAAACTTTTGGCCTCAGTTGCATTTATGGGAGGCTTCCATTTCATCACTGCTTCAATTTTCTTAGGATCCACTCTAATCCGATCAGCAGATACTATGTGTCCAAGGAAAGAAATTTCATTTAACCAAAAGTCATACTTGGAAAGCTTAGCATACAACTTCTTTTCTCTCAGTGTCTGCAGAACAATTCTCAAATGCTCATTATGCTCCTCTTTGTTCTTGGAATACACCAGTATATCATCAATGAAGACCATTACAAACCGATCTAGGTATGGATGGAAGATACGGTTCATAAGGTCCATGAAAGCTGCTGGTGCATTTGTCAAACTAAACGGCATCACCAGAAATTCATAGTGCCCATACTGGGTCCTGAATGCTGTCTTAAGCACATCTTCATCCTTTACCCTTAGCTAATGATACCTTGATCTGATATCAATCTTGGAAAATATACCTGCTCCTTCAATTGATCAAACGGATCATCAATTATGGGCAATGGATACTTGTTCTTTACAGTTACTTTGTTTAACTGCTGGTAGTCTATACATTGTCTCAAAGTCCCATCCTTCTTCTTCACAAAAAGCACCGGAGCTCCCCATAGTGACACACTAAGGCGTATGAACCCCTTATCCAGTAACTCCTGCAACTGGATTTTCAGCTCCTTCAATTCAGTGGGTGCTATCCTATAAGGAGCAATGGAGATTGGATCTGTACCCGGCAGTACCTCAATGGCAAATTCTACTTCCCTTTCTGGTGGCAAACTAGGTAATTCTTCAGGGAACACATCAGGGAAGTCACTCACAGTAGGAATGTCATGGAGACTAGATCTAGCCTTTCTAGTATCAACCACATGTGCCAGGCAGGCTTCACAACCCTTCCTGATCAGTCTCCTTGCAGCAGTGGCTGAAATGACATTAGACAGAAGATCTGTCATTTTCCCTACAACTGTTATTTCATCATTCTCAGAAGTTTTTAGTGTAATTCTTTTCAATTTACAATCCATTATTGCCTGATGATGTGATAACCAATCCATCCCCAAAATCACGTCAAACTCGTGGAAGGGCAATTCAATCAGGTTTGCTGAGAACTCATACCCCTGAATCCTCAACAGGCAACCTTTACACAATATATTTACCACCACACTGTGGCCTAGTGGGTTAGTGACTAAAATGTCTTGGTCACTTTCCTCTACTTGAATTCCCCTCTCCATGAGCAACTCAATGCAGATGCATGAATGTATGGATCCTGGATCCACCAATGCATGCACAGGTATGTCATAGAGAGAGAACATACCCCTAATGACATCTGGGGCATCCTGCTCCTCCTAAGCCCTCATGGCATAAGCCCTGGCTGGTGTCCTTGCCTCTGGTCTTTCAGCTGACTCCAAAGCTGGCCTCTGTGATGTATCAGCTGCCTCAGATTTACCTAGCCTTCTACCCCTTTGAGCTGTAGAGGTAGGCCTGTCTGCTGGTGCTGGAGCAGCTGTAATAGTCCTCCTTGGGCAATCTCTGATCTGGTGCTCAGTAAACCCACACTGGAAGCAACCCCTACTCACTCGCCAACATTCACCCTTATGCCACTTATGGTAGTGTGGATAGAATGAAGAGGCTGCTGGGGCTAGTCCCCTAAACACCATCCCTGGAGAGCTACCCATTGATGGTGTGGACTGGCCTCTCCTCAGTGTGAACTGAGATCTAGGCCTTTGGGACTGGCCCTGACCCTGTGGCAGACTAGCACTCTGAGCAGGAGGACCTCTAAACTTTTTACTAGGTTCAGAGGATGAACTGGTCTGACCTAGAGCTCTCTTCTGCTGTTTATCCCTTCTCTGCTCATTAATTCTGACCCTTTCTACTTTTAATACAGCTTCAACCAATTTTGTGAAGTTGGTAATCCCTAAAGCTGTTATCATAAGCTTGATATTATCATTTAACCCTTTTTCAAATCTTCTGCACCTTTCAGCTTCAGTGGATATTATCTCCCTCTCATATCTGCTCAGTCTAACAAACTCTCTCTCATATTATGCCACTGACAGCTGTCTCTGCCTCAGATTGATAAATTCTCTTCTCCTCTCTTCTAGGTACACATTGCTGACATACTTCTTTCTAAACTCTGTAAGAAAGAACTCTCATGTGATCTGATCTGGTTGTACCTCCCTGGATACTGTGTCCCACCATTGATATGCATCATCCTGAAGTAGGGACACAGAACCCTCTAGGTTCTGCTCTGGGATGCAGTGAAGTTGTCTCAATACCCTTCCCGCTCTATCTAGCCAATTTTTGGCTATCATGGGATCATCTTCCTTCTTACCCAGGAAATTCATAGCCCCATATTTTCTTAACTTCTACAAATGGGACTTCTGTGGTGGTGGCGGAGGTTGTGGTGGTGGAATTGCCCCCATCATCTGTCTGTAGAATTCAGTCATTTGTTGAAATAAGGCAAACTAAGGCTGTGTAGGTCCTTCTTGCACTGGTGGAGCAGGTTCTCCCCTGCCTCCAGCTTTAGCCATGTGTGGAGCATGACTCTCCACCTCTTCCTCTACTACTCTCTGAAAAGTAGGATCCATTTCCTAACCAAAATAAATAAAAATAACAGATCTGCATTAGCGTCACCTCAACTCCTACAAATGCAATGCATGGTATGGACTCTATCTAAACCCAGAAACGCTAAACTGTGCTCTGATATCACTAAATGTAACACCCCTTACCCGTCTACAGTGTAGCCGAGCGAGGCATGTCACACTTGGTGTCGGAGCATCTTAACTTATCTCATTCATTCTTAATTTTCCACATTTTATTTTTATTAAATTTAAATCCAATTATTTTAACAGAGAAATTGATAGAGTTTCCTCTAATTTATTAATATTTTGATGATTTTCTACCTGATTGAAAAACAAATGTAGTAATATTCTCATTCTCATCATCAATTTAATGTCACTCATATAAACACATATGAAATTTCAAATCATTTCCATGCATACACAACTCAAATATGAAATTTAAAACTTTATTAATTTACATCATGTGCAAATTTAATATACAAATATATATTTCATAATAATTACATAATTGTCTGATTTACATTACAAAATGGGAGTCTAATTACAAATTACAAATTACAAAATTACTAATGAAGCCTAATGGTCCTACCCAAAACACTGCACGGATGAGGGACATTGGACACAATGTAGATCTGACTCTCACCCAGTCTGAGGTCTGCTGGGCTCTCACTCTGTATCTCTAGTACCTATGAGTGGCAAAAAGCGACGCGCTAAGCAATACAGCTTAGTGGTGCCAATATAAAATAAAAATAAACTAAAATAAATAAATATGTAGAAATTATATTTTTATTTTATGCAGACTAGATTTATGGTAATTATTTGTAATATTCTTAATATTAGTACTTTTTATGTTCATTATTTGGTTATAAATTATTAAGACTTGTTTTAGTTGCCAAAGTAACCTACACTAGTTAACTACACTGGATAAATGGGTAAACTGGCACTGGGTACCAAGTACCTCAGACCGTCACACCATCCGTCACAAAGTGTCTGCCAGGTATGCAATAGAACGGCTAATAAGCCATATTAAGCATCAAGCATAAAGCCAAGTTTATCAATCATAGCAAAATGGCCATAGGCCATAATATCACAAAATGGCACGATATGCCATAAATCATGGAATAGCACAAAGCCATATGCAGTACTGCTATCGGAACCCTATTGGCATGCTAACCTATCCAAACCAATCATTCTAGGTATACTAGGGCATATTACAAAGTTAATTGTTTAATTCATTGCATTTGAGGTTTCGTGGTTAGTATTCACCTTACTATTCATGCAAAAATGTTGACTTTTTCATAATTAATAGGTAGGCAAGTTCTAATTGCACTAAAATACCATGTTTTGGGTTTTACATTTGTTGGCATTGGTTGCCAATTTCAATTCAAAGTTCATTGGAAGTTATTTCAAATTTTCAGATTTGGTCACTTAGGTTTACTGTTCCATTGGACCAATCTACGGTGAGAATTTGGCTAAACTTTCTTCATGAAAGTTGTTCTTTAATGTGTCTTCTTTAATTCCCTTTTTGTATCACTCCATTTGGAGTTTTGTAGCTCAAGTTATGGCATTTTTACCATAACTGGCCGGATTGGTCATTGTCCAGATTTTCTAGGCAGAATTTGGTTCTGGCAGTTTTGGTGTCCTAAATTTGGCTAGCAATTTGTATTGGTTTTGGTTAGAATTTGGGTTTCTATTCTTCATGAAAGTTTTTCTACATTATCTAAGCTTTTCAGGGGTTCAAGAATCAGGTGATTTAGACTTCTCTACACAAAGTTATGGCCAATTGAACAAACACTGTTCATTTAGTCATTTTCTAGGTCCATAATTTTGGTCATCCGGATTTAGGCAAATTTTAGGTCAACTTAAGTTGGTTTTCTAGGTAGGGTCTCTTCATAAAAAATGTGGAATTATGTCCCTAGTTTCACCTTCAATTAGCCTTGTACCAATTGAAGCTATACAAGTCAAGTTATTACTGTCCAAACACACTGCACTCAATTCCAGGATTTCTAGCACAAAGGGGCAGCATACTAATTCACTATCCAATGCCACATTTAATCCCAAATTAAGGCCAAATTATGCCAATTGGTCATCAATTGACCTTAAGAACACTAATTTACCATTAATTTAGTTAAACCCAAATTTTCCCTCAAACCCTAATTCCCAAATGCTTCAATCTTGCTTCACACATAGCAATCAAGGTTCTAAGTCCCATATTCTCATTCAAGGCCATCCATAGACAACTTTAATTAAATCAAAACTCATCACACACTCCCCTATTCATGGCTGCCGAAAATTAAGAGTGCTCATATATGGGTATTTTTATTCAATTTCTTCAATTTCTAACTTAATTCATGCTCCTAATATAAAATCTAAAGAGAAAGAGAGAGAAATTGGCACTAACCTTAGTAGGGCAGAATTTTCTCTTTGTTAAATCTTCACTTTCTTGGATTTTCGTAGTTGTTAAACACCTTGGAAAGGTTCTAGGGCATGTTTTATTGAAGGAAATTATAAGTTTTATGGTGAAAATCAAGGTTTGGCAAGGTTGTGATGAGAGCTCATCATTGGAGGAGAGAGAGAATGATTTTCGACCAAATGAAGGGAAGAAGAAGGAGCTAGATTTTTTTATTTAATTTTTCTTATTTTGGCTTTTATAGTGAAGTTTGTCTAATTGTGATTGGTGGAAAGCTTTTAATTACATCATGCTTGGTCATGCTTATGTCATAAATCCAATTAAATTTCATTTTATTTTCTTTCTTTCTCTACTCATTTTTAATTAAATTTTCATCAATATTTATTCACATTTTATTTCATATAACTCACTTACTTAAATGGACAAGTTAGTCAAAAATCATCTCTAAAGGCGAAATGACCAAAATGCCCTTCATTTAGCTTAATGAGCTAAAATTGTCTGTACCAACTTAGAAAATTTTCTTAACATTTTCTTGGCATTCTATTGCTATCTAAGGCTCAATAACTCTTCACTGGAGTCCCAAAAATTATTTCACAGGGTTCTCCACGG